>NC_057767.1:26771294-27071294 GCF_010389155.1 Erigeron canadensis | reverse complement strand
TATGAATAAAATCAGATATGATTTCGTATGGATAATTCAGACTATGTTTAAAATCATAAATGAGTTTCTAAAGTTTTCCTCTAATTTATGTGTAAAATCATTTTTGATTTTGCTTTGCTTTCCTAAATCATGCATAAAATCATTTTTGATTTCGTATTATTTTTTTATGAATGAGATGGAAGTTACGTAAATCTACTCCACAAAATCATATATGATTTGACATACTTGGTTGACTAATTACCACTAAAATCATATATGATTTTGAATAGGATTAATGTTATCGAAATCATTTTTTTTTGTCTATATTTATAAATAAAATCATATATGATTTTGTATATGTTTTCCCCCATTCATACGTAAAATCATTCTTATGGATAATTCAAAAATGATTTTGTATAATTATGATCAAAATCAAAAATGATTTTCTATGGATAATTCACAATATGTTTAAAATCATATATGATTTCAAACGGTTATATTATTCTGCAACTTATTTTTGGTTTTGACTCGATGTAATATACAAAATCATAAATGAGTTTCTAAAGTTTTCCTCTAATGTATGTGTAAAATCATTTTTGATTTTGCTTTGCTTTCCTAAATGATGCATAAAATCATTTTTGATTTCGTATTGTCTTTTTATGAATCAGATGGAAGTTACCTAAATGTCCTACACAAAATCATATATGATTTGGTATACTTGGTTGACTAATTACCACTAAAATCATATATGATTTTGAATATGATTAATGTTATCGAACTCATTTTTTTTTTGTCTATATTTATAAATAAAATCATATATGATTTTGTATATGTTTTCCCCCATGCATACGTAAAATCATTTTTGATTTTGAATATCATACTTCATACTTTAAATCATTTTTGATTTTATATGAGTTTCTTTGTATGTAACTTATTTTATACAGAAACCTGTAAAAAGAAATAAATTGAGATACTTGGATCTCAAACCAATATATAGTTTTTTCAAAGTTTCCATTAATTCAAACCACTTTATAAACATGTTCATGAAAACTTTATAAACAATACATAGTTTTTTCAAAGTTTCCATTACTTCAAACCAGTTTCTACACAAATCACAAACTTCACCTCTTTCCTTTCAGATACTTGGATCTCAAACCAAGATATAGTTCTCTTATGTGTCTTTTGCTATGTTCAGCTCCATACGATACTGCCTCTTCTTCCATTAATGTTTTCAAATTGTTAGCTCTATGTCGCATTATCGTTTCAATGTACCTAAATCTCAAATTGAACAGCACATTTTCTTGTCCTTCAGATTCTTTTGGAATTGAACAGTCCCAATTCTTTAGAATTTGTGAATGGTAACATTCCATGTGACGCATTAGAAATATGCCAGAATCAATTGAATTCTTCTTTGTATTCCATTTTATTCTGAGCTGCTTTGCTTTAAGTGACTTAATCTTTTCAGCATTGGGATGCTCAACAAGAACCAAATATCTGCAGAAAAGGTTATGCTGTGCAAATACAATAAAAATAATCAGGAAAAATTTATATAAAATGAAAACAAAACATGAGTACTTAACGGTACTTACCACAATCTCTATAGTCTTTCTGTATTTTTCTTCAAATTTTTTCCCTGGAATGTTGTTGTCTATAACATGAAATGCTGGTTTCCGTCTTATGTCATAAACAAACAAATAAAAATCTTCTGAAAAACAAATTGGGAAGAACACCTGACAACATATGAAAGTAGAAATTAAATTCAAGAAACTAAAATTAAAAAACATAAAATTAAAATAAGTGAAACATACCAAATCAATTCATTTCAATGACTTTAAATGTTCAGCATTGTAAAAGAAGAACGACCAACTACTACTGAAAAGCATACAACGTTCTTTGTCGTTCATAGAATTATCTTCTAAAAAGAACTCATCTGACTACATTTTTAAAAGTACGTAATTACAATAAAATATAGACGAATGAATAACAAATTATATTATGCAAAAAAAGTACAAAAAACTTACAAAAATATGAGTAGGGAAAAACAATCTCTTTATTCCTTCTTTTTTCATCGATTGTTCTTGGAAATTCAATACTGATGCCCAACAATCTACAATCTCTCTTTGAATATGTTTTCCAGGTTCAAAACACTGAAACATATGACGCCTGGCGTTTGTCGTTTCAAAAAACTTGTCGCTTTTGAAAACTACATCCCTATTATTAAATAAAAAAAGAAAGTTAAAACAAGTGTTAAGGGATTAAAATCATTTTTGGTTATTAAATATAAAATTATACTTAAATTAATAAAAAGATGAAACTTACATTCGTGTGCCCTTGTAAAAAGAAAACATAAGCATTGCATAAAAAACTTCGATTTCATCCAACTCATCTCTTGCTCGTATTATAGTGAAAAAAGAATCTTTTTGAAAAATTGGCTCCATAATAGAAGTTTGATCATATTTTGCTACTTCATCATTCAATACTTTTTCAACTTCATCATCACCTTCTTGCTCAACTTCTTGGTTATCTTTAGGATCAACTTCTTTTTCTTGTTCAGGCTGAACTTCTTGCCCAACTTCTCTATCAATTTCATGCTCACCTTCTCGATCAAGTTGTTGTTCATCTTCATGCTCTACTTCAGCATTCAATTCTTCATCCACATCATAACCAGCATTGTAAGCAACTAAGTTCATTTCTACATCCTCCTTTTCATAATCAACATCATCATTCACACCATCTAAATTGTAGACAACTAAACTCAATTCTCTGTCCATATTATCAGAACCTTCAACCTCATTATCATCATCTCTTGAAACAAATACCGAATCACTCATCTTGTCCTCATTCACCTCTTTCTTTTTAAGCAAATCATCAAGAAACTTTTTGTCCAAAGAAAAAATTTCGGACAACTTCTCACGTTTATCAAAGAAAGTATCATCGTCGCCAAACTTTTTTGATATCTCAGTGAATATTTCAATCACAGATGACTTCATATCATTCACTGTTCTAAAACTATCCTCAATCATATGCAGGTAGCCCTATTCAAAATTAAATTCTTGATCAAAATCAAAAATGATTTTAAGCATGTTTTCTGAAAAACCTATAAAATATCATATATGATTTTGTATAGGACATTAACCCAAAACTAAATTATTTCCATCCAGAGAAACCTATTTATAAAATTTTTTATTTTACTCGTAGTTTGTAACATTCTTACACAAAAACATATATGACTTTACTCATACATGTAGACATAAAAAAGTTAGTTCACTATCATTAAACCTAGTCAAAATCATATATGAATTTAGTGTTCATTTTCGAGAAAATATAAAAATCATATATGATTTTGAATGGCATTTTATACAAAATCAATATAATCAAACTTAACAGTTATAACAAAATCATATTTGATTAAATTAATAATAATATTACCTTTTTCTTATTTAGCGTTAAGTCCTTCTCGCCACCATCCTCCTTACATTTTTCTTTTTCACTTTTGTCCACAGAAGGCATCACAATATCAAATGTACCGAAAGATTTATTTCTCATTTCCTCAACAGCTCGAGCTTGTATGTCAGCATCAGTCCAATTCTTATGAATTGGATATTGACGGGTTGAGTCTTGGGAATCAGATGTGGTACGATCAAGATACAACAACTAAAAATTAAATAAAACAAAAAAAAGTGTAAATCATACAAACATTAATATATAGGTGCAATTAGGTCAATGTTGAAAGAAAAATTTACTTACATATAAAAAAGTGTAAGGACCAGAATATGCGCTTTGTAACGGATTTTCTGGATTCCATCTGTTTTTACTAACTTTCAAAGCTTCTAACAACTCACCACACCAGTCAATTTCTTCAACTTTGGTGTCATCTTTTATATATTTCAACACTTCGCTACAAATATGACCACCACTTTCACAAGCTATCATCGTGTTGTAAAACACCATAAGAAAGTTCATCTTGAACATGTAATCTGCCACATCGTAACTCATAACATTGGCAATGTCTTTTGCTGTTATCAGTCTAGGATTTTTGAATTGTTTTTCCCAAACTTTTTCAAACTCATGTGTCTTTTCTAAGGAACTCAACGGAAGACCAACTGATTTCGAAATCCCAAAAACTTGAGATACAGCATCACGGTTACAGTAAATTTTGCCTTTCAAAGTTTTAATATAAGAGCCGTTAAAAGAACTCACTATATAATGCCCAAGTTTAGGGTTGAGTTCGCTTATTGAGAATCCAAGTAAGGATCCTAATCCCATTTGACAAACCATCTTCTTCTGAGATATACTAAGTGAGGACATCATTTTAGCGAAAGGAGATGGCGCAGTCCTGATGACAATTGACTTAAACTGAAAACCAAGAAGGTTGTATTTCCTTTTAACTTTTTGAGGAGATGAAACATCATTATCAGTATCATCACTATCATCGTTCTGATTTTTATCATCAGCAGATACAACCTTCTTCTTTTTTTGAAACTCTTCTACTTTTAACAGCCAGTTCAAAATTTCCTTTCTTCATCGTTTCTAATTTCGACAAATTGACATTTTCGTCATCTACATAATATGTTTAATATATCAAAACTAAATGAATAATATTTGGATAACACAAATAACTAACAACATAAGATAATATTTGATTCTACACATAAACTTAAAAAATAACAAATTCAAACATGATATTACACATAAAGTTACAAAAACAGAACCTCTAAAATTTTTATACATGATCAAATATTGGATTGTATAAACTCTAAACCTATAATCAAACATGATACTACACATACAGTTACAAAACTCAAAAATATATATACCAAATCATATATGTTTTTACATGTACAGTTACAAAAACCTATATCTCTAAAATTTATATACACAATCAAATATGATTCTAGGCATAAGGACGCAACTAACAACAGCCTCAATACAAAATGATAATTGATTGTAGAATCAAAGATAAAAAACTGAAATCTATATACAAAATCATATATGATTTTACACATAGATTTAAAAAAACATATACCATTAAAACCTCTATACATAATCAAATATGATTAAGTGAAAATAGTTAACTACATAATCAGTGGATTGCAAGCATAAAATTAAAAATTAAAAAAAAAAAACCTAAAAAAATAAATTAAAACCCTAAAAAAATCATATAAAAAAATGGATAAATAAAGATTAAATGTACCTGAATTTGAAATTGACTTTTCAGAATCATCAATAACATTTTTCCTTTTCATATTTAACGATTTAGACTGCTCAACCATGATTTTTTAAGATGATAAATATAATATTTTACGGAAGTGCGGAGATAGTGGAGGAATTGTACAAGGGACGGAAATAATTGTACGACGGTAGGATATAATAGATTTGTATCGGCGGTACGACGGTAAGAAATAATATAACGGAAGTATAATGAAGAGAAACAGAGATCAAAATCAATCGCCGGTTTTAGTGTGTGTTTGTATCCGTTTGTGTGTACGTGTGTGAAGATGAAGGATTTTGGGGGGAAAAGAAGTACATAATGGATTATGTGAAAAATACAATACTACCCCTACGTTTTATATATTTTCTTGAGAAGATATGTGTAAAATCATATATGATTCACAACAGTTTTATGAATTAAATCATATATGATACCACTTATGGGTTTTTAAACATTTCGTTTAAAATCATTTTTTATTTTAAATAGGTTTATTTGTATGAAACTCATTTTTCCTCCTACATGATTAACATATTAATATGTATGACTTTCTATAGATTTTCTCTAAATTTTGTGTAAAATAATTTTTGATATAAATAGAGGATTTTGTGATAACATTTTCATATATGATTTTCTATAGATTTTCCCAAATTTTGTGTAAAATTTTTTTTGAACTTGAATAGGTTTTAAGATTATATGAGTAAAATCATATATAATTTTTTATAGTTTTTCCTTTATTTATGTTTAAAATCATTTTTGATTTTGAATAGCACAATTTACTCAGAAAAATTTGATTAACTAAATGATGCATAAAATCATTTTTGATTTCGTATTGTCTTTTTATGAATGAGATGGGAGTTACCTAAATGTCTTACACAAAATCATATATGATTTTGTATACTTGCTTGACTAATTACGACTAAAATCATATATGATTTTGAATAGGATTAACGATATCAAACTCATTGTTTTTTGTCTATATTTATTAATAAAATCATATATGATTTTGTATAGTTTTTCCCCCATGCAAACGTAAAATCATTCTTATGGATAATTCAAAAATGATTTTGTATAAGTATGAATAAAATCAAAAATGATTTTGTATGAATAACTCACACTATGTTTAAAATCATATATGATTTCAAACGGTTATATTATTATGCGACTTATTTTTGGTTTTGACTCGATGTAATATACAAAATCATAAATGAGTTTCTAAACTTTTCTCCTAATGTATATGTAAAATCATTTTTGATTTTGCATAGGTTTTCTAAATGATGCATAAAATCATTTTTGATTTCGTATTGTTTTTTTATATATGAGATGGAAGTTACCTAAATGTCCTACACAAAATCATATATGATTTGGTATACTTGGTTCACTAATTATGACTAAAATCATATATGATTTTGAATAGGATTAACGATATCGAACTCATTTTTTTTTTGTCTATATTTATAAATAAAATCATATATGATTTTGTATATATATAAACTTCATGCTTTAAATCATTTTTGATTTTATATGATTTTCTTTCTATGTAACTCATTTTAAATGATATACAAAACAAACGTTGTACATATCAGAAACCTATAAAAAATCATATATGATCTTGTATGGATAATTCACCCTATTTTTAAAACATATATGATTTCAAACGGCTATATTTTTATGCAACTTATCAGAAACGCTATGTTTGTATGCGTTTGTGTGTACATGTGTGAAGATGAAGGAATATGGGGGGAAAAGAAATATATAATGGACTCTGTGAAAAATACAATACTACCCCTACGTTTTATATATTTTCTTGAGAACATATGTGTAAAATCATATATGATTCACAACAGTTTTATGAATTAAATCATATATGATACCACTTATTGGTTTTTAAACATTTCGTATAAAATCATTTTTGATTTTAAATAGGTTTATTCGTATGAAACTCATTTTTCTTCCTACATAATTCACATATTAATATATGTATGACTTTCTATAGATTTTCTTTAAATTTGTGTAAAATAATTTTTGATATAAATAGTGGATTTTGTGATAACATTTTCATATATGATTTTCTATAGATTTTTCCAAATTTTGTGTAAAAATTTTTTTGAATCTTAATAGGTTTTAAAATTATATGAGTAAAATCATATATAATTTTTTATAGTTTTTCCTTTATTGATGTTTAAAATCATTTTTGATTTTGAATAGCACAATTTACTCATAAAAATTTGATTACGTAATTATGTAACAAGCAAAAATAAAAAATAAAAAGAAAAAATTAATTAAAAACTTGAATACGTATTTAATGCACATAACTGTTTGACAATTTAAAAAAAAACAAGCGTTGTATTCTTAAATTTTCAATATTAACCGTTTATTCTTGTACTTAACTTCTCTATATAAACCATTCTTTGAAATAACCTTTTAAAAAAAAATTTATCTTCTTCTTTTTCTTTTTCTTTTTCTTTCTTCTTTCTAGATAAAATATCAAAAATGGATCCTTCCTTTGTTTTGCCACGTCCACCATCTCCAATAGTGCCAATTACTTCAATCAGAAACTACTATTCTTTGAGGGGTGATCACTACAACCAAGATATTTGAAAGCATACCGAATTCATAAATAATGCTAAAGACCGATCTATTATTCTTCTGAATGAAATGGAAAATATTATACTAGAAATTGATGATATAAATTGTCAACATGATACTGTCATGAAAAGGTTTTTCTTTTCTCTTTTTTATATGTAAAATAATTTTCTTATATACTATAAAAACTGTTAAATTTTTAAATGTTTTTTTTTTGCAGCTATCTAGTCCCACTATCCGAAGAGATTGTTGAAGAAAAAGAATACTGGGTTTCAATGTTCAAGAAAGTAATGGAAAAAAAAGGAAGAATTTGAAGAAAAGATTGGAAAATTCAACAAGGAAGAGAATTATATTCGAAGAAGGAAACAAATTGTTGAAGAACTTATAAACTATGCTCCAAAGTATTAGATTTAATATTTATTATTTGTTCTAGAATTTTATGTAATGATAAATGATGTAATATTTTCACGAATTATGATGAAATGGGTTTGACTCTGTATGTTTAAAATCATATATGATTTTAAAAGAGTATCTTTTTATGGAATTCATTTTGATGTTGACTCAATGTTCTACACAAAATCATATATGATTTTGTATTGTTTTACCTTAACACATTTGTAAAATCATTACAGATTTCGAATATGAAAGTGTATGCTAAAAATCATTTTTGATTTTATATATGATTTGTTTAAGGAAGCCATTTGCTTTAACTAAAATAAAATCATATATGATTTTGTATATGTTTTCCCAAATGCATACGTATAATCATTGTTATGGATAATTCAAAAATGATTTTGTATGAATAATTCACACTATGTTTAAAATCATATATGATTTTAAACGGTTATATTATTATGCGACTTATTTTTGGTTTTGACCCGATGTAATATACAAAATCATAAATGAGTTTCTAAACTTTTCTCCTAATGTATATGTAAAATCATTTTTGATTTTGCATAGGTTTCATAAATGATGCATTAAATCATTTTTGATTTCGTATTGTTTTTTTATGAATGAGATGGAAGTTACCTAAATGTCCTACACAAAATCATATATGATTTGATATACTTGTTTCATTAATTACAACTAAAATCATATATGATTTTGAGTGGGATTAATGATATCGAACTCCTTTTTTAATTTTATTACAAAATCATATTATATTTTATTACAAAGAAAAATAAAATCATATTTGATTTTATTCATAATCATAAATGATTTTAAGCATACATTGTGAGATACCCATACAAAATCATATTTGATTTTATTACAAAGAAAAATATTTAAAATCATTGTTTAGAATCATATATGATTTTTTATATGCTTTCCATACAGAATCATAACTTATACAAGATCAGCTATTGAAAATCAAAAATAATTTTACGTATACATGGGTAATAGTTATAGAAAATCATATATGATTCTGTATAGCACAATGTAACAAAATAAAATGATTTTCTTACATTGAAACTTATTCATAATCATAAATGATTTTAAGCATACATTGTGAGATACCCATACAAAATCATTTTTGATTTTGCATAGGTTTCCTAAATGATGCATAAAATCATTTTTGATTTATCTGAATTTTAAACACAAAATCATTTATGATTTTCAAACTCTATAAGTAATATTAATCATAATTTTCAATGGCTTACAAACTGTTTACAAAACATACACCATTCAAAGTTTCCACAAGTCTATCAACAACTGAAAAAAGTTTCCATCAACTTCCAAGTCTGAATTTCTATTTAGAAACATTTTGTTTTTGCATTGCAACAAAAACCTTTGCCATCTTTTTCCAATCTCTTTTTTTTCCATATTCTTCAACCCTTTGAATATTACTTGAAGCAAGATTGTTGGCTTGATGTACCTGAATCATTTTGTTATACCTTATCCTGAGATTGAAAATTTCTTCAAATTGACCTTCAGACTCTTTTGGAATTGAACAATCCCAATTCTGTGGCTTTTGACCATCAAAACATTCCATGTGACGCATCAAAAAGACGCCACAATCAACAAAATTTTTCTTTGTATTCCATTTTAGTTTCATTTGCTTTAACTTAAGAGAAATAATCTTGTCGGCCATTGGATGTTTCTTGTGATTCAAATACCTACAAAATTGATTATGCTACGCATAACAGAATTTTTAAAATAAGAAAAATCTTGTCAAGCACATGAAAAATATATAAATATAAAAATACATGAAAAATAATTAATACTTACAACAACATTTATGACATTGCTATATTTTGCTTCAAAATTGTTGCCAACATGGATGTTGTCAAGCACAATTAATTCTGGTTTCTTCCTCAGGTCGTATACGAAACAGTAAAAGTGCTGTGAACGACACATGGGGAAGAAAACCTGTTTACAAGTGAAAATAAAAAGCAAAAAAAATATCAAGAACCATACAAAGTCAAATGCAGTTCATATCAATAACCTATACAAAATCAAATATGATTTTATGCATAAATTTGGAAAACCAAATTATTTAGATATCAAGAAACCTATACAGAATCAAAATTGATTTTGTACATACCAGATCAAACTGTTGAAAATTACTCAAATCTTCATTCTTTCCAAAGAACGTACGCACATTGATGTCAAACAACTCATAAAGTTGTTCCTCTGTTTTCGTCTTTTTTTCACTAAAAAAATTCTTCAGACTGGTTGTTTAAAGAATATGTCAATACTATTGATAAAAACTGAATGAATAAGCAAATAGAAATTTTACAAAACTATGAAAAGAACTTACAAGTATTGAAGTGTTGAGAAATATTTTTCTAACATCTACTTTTCCTCTCGATTGTTCTTGGAAGTTCAAGAGAGCTGACCAACAATCAATTACAGAAACATCCACATATGATCCTGGTTTTAAAGTTTGCATATTAAGACGAAGGGCATTCGACTCTCCAAAGTACTTGTTTGACGTGAAAATCATTTCCCTAATATCAAAAAAGATAAAGTGAAAATCAACAATTAAGGACTGCAAAATATTTATTGTAATATATAAAACTATAAGTGAAATAACAAAAGATGAAACTTACACTTCATCTGCTTCATTATTACAAAACATTTCAACTGCATACACAACCTCTGATGTCTTTAGCTTATCTCTAGCAGGTGTGAGAGTAAACACAAATGGAGAAAGCAAAGCAGCAGATGGTTTTGAAGTACGTTTTTCAAAAACTGCCTGCATAACAGCTGGGCTTGAAATTGCCGTTTCATTCTCAGTATCAACCACCAATTCAACATTCTCAGTTTGGATGTCCACTAAAGTGTTGGAGGTATTCAATGCCAGTAACAACTCAGCATCCACATTTTCAATATCTTCTGACTCTTGTAAATTTAAGTTTTCATCAACAATAAGATTCATTTCCACAGTCTCTTTTAAATTTACATCTTCCACATCAACCGACTCAACTGTATCATTAACATCAACCTTTGTCAATTCTGATGCATTATCTTTGATTCCTTCTTCCACAAAATCTCCAGGAGTCTTTGACACTTCTAATTCCAGGTTTTCAACAACCATTTCTTCATTATTACCTCCATCTCTCAAAACTAACTCATCTTCAACCTCATTGTTATCATTACTATTAAGAAGGTCACGCCAATTACCACCTTCTTCATCTGTACCCTTTTCAGCACTTTCATAATCATTATTTGGAAGATTTATCGAATCAACCACAGAAACAATCAAATTAGTTGCATCCACCTCTTTTTCTTTTAACAAACCATCAACAACCCTTTCATCCAGTGAAAAAAGTTCGGCCATCTTCTTTCGGCTCTTTAAGAAAATATCGTCATTGCTGAACTCTTTTGATATATCATTAAAAGTCTCCATTAAAAAATCCTTCATCTCACTTAGAACACTAAAATTGTTATCAATCAACTCCAGATAACCCTAAATCATCACATATCACATGTTAGATAAATTATTGTGCTTCACACAAAATCAAATATGATTTTACATAGGAAAATATAGATTCAAAATTTTATAGATAATCCAAAATCATATATGATTTAACAAAGAATAAAAAACTACCTTCTTCTCATTCATTTCTAACAAGTTGTCATCTCCTTCTTTGTTGCTTTTGGTAATTTGCACAACTGGAAACGTCCCAAACGATCCTTTCTTCATTTCTTCAATTCCTCTTTCTTCAATGAGAGCATTTGTCCAATTCTTGAAAATTGGTTTTTTTGCACTGATCGGTTGAGAATCCGCTTTCGTAGAATCAAGATACAACAACTACAAAAGAAATACAAAAAGGAATTTCTTATAAATCACATAAACATTAATACACAAAACTTATTAAAAATCAAATTTGATTTTAAGCTTACAGTGTGAAAAACATATAGAAAATCAAAAATGATTTTCTATATTAAATTTATAAAAAACAAATGATTTCTTTACAAAGAAACATATTCAAAATCAAAAATGATTTTTACACATACATTTTGAAAACAATTATGAAAAATCAGGTACTATTTTTTATGGCACATTTAAACAATCAACTTTAGTAAGTATGAATAAAAATGCACTCACATATATAAAAGTGTAGGGTCCATCGTATGGTTTTGTGTACGGATTTTGTTCATTCCAATGGATTTTACTACAGCCCAAACTTTTCAACAGCTCACCACACCAATCAATTTTTTCTACCTTTGTTTCCCTGTTTATATAACGCAGAACACTCCGATCAAGACGACCAATGCTGTCACATTTTATCATTGTGTTGTAAAACACCATCAAGAAGTTCATTTTGAACATGTGGTCAGCTTCTTGATAATTCATGTAATCTGCAATGGTAGAAGCTCTAACTTCTTTTTCTTTTACGCCTTCGTTTGAAAATTTCTTAAACCATTCTTTTTCAAATTCTTCTGAATACTCATTTGAATCCAAAGTAGTACCTTCAGAAGTGGAAATCCCAAGGACGTGATATACGGCATCTCTGTCACATATAATATCTCCTTTAGCTGTCCTGATCACCATCTCAATTTCTTTGAAAGATTTCACAATATAATAACCGAGTTTTAGGTTGAATTTGGTTATTGAGAAGCCAAACAAACCTCCAAATCCCATCTCGGAAACCATTTTCTTCTGAGATAAACTCAGTGATGACATCATTTTTGCAGAGGTTTTGGTGATGTCCTCATTCTAATCGACAGTAGATTAGAACCGACACGATTTGAAATTGGATTTGCTATTGTCAATTGTTTTTGATTATCATTTTTCTTCTTCTTCTCTTTAGTTACAATTTGCTTCTTCGAAGTTTTTTGATTATCACTTTTATTCTTCTTCTCTTTACTAACTCTTTGCTTCTTGACAACTTTAACTGGCAACGGAACAATCTCCCTTGAATTTCCTTTTTTACTTGATTTAAGTTCTGCCAATGTGAGATTTAGATCATCTACAGTATATAAAAATCCGTATAAGATATTTTAGATTATAAATTGTCAAATGTGAGTGACATATAAATAACTATACAAAACAGATACCTCTAACATCTAAATACATAATCAAATATGATTCTATGCATAATGGCACAGGTAACTAGAAACTAAAAACAAAATTATATATGATTTTAAAAAATAAAGTTAAAAACTCAAATCTACATACAAAATCATATATGATTTTAAACATAGAGTTACAAAAACAGACACCTCTAAATTCTACATACATAATTGAATATAATACTAAGCATAAGGACACAGGTAACTAAAACCTCAATAGAAAAGCATATTGGATTGTATTAACAAGGTTACAAAACTCAAATCTATATACCAAATCATATATGTTTTTAAACATACAGTTACAAAAACCTATATCTCTAAATTTTATATACACAATCAAATATGATTCTATTCATAAGGACACAGCTAACTACAGCCTCATTACAAATTGATATTTGATTGTAGACTCAAAGTTAAAAAACTCAAATCTATATACAAAATCATATATGATTTTACACATAGATTTAAAAAAACATATATCATTAAAAACTCTATACATAATCAAATATGATTCAGTACACATAGTTAACTACATAATCAGTGGACTGTAAGCATAGAATTAAAAATTAAAAAAAATAAACTAAAACCCTAAAAAAATCAAATAAAATTAAAAAAATATTAAAAAAAATTGAATTAATAAAGATAAAATATATCTGAATCTGAAATTGAGTTTTCAGAATCTTCAATTACATTTTTTCCTTTTCATATTTATCGATTTAGACTTCTCAGCCATGATTTTTTAAGATGATAAATTTAATATTTTAAGTGACGGAGATAGTGGAGGAAGTGTACGACGGACGGAAATAATGGATGAAGCGTACGACAATAGAATACGGATATCAAAATGTAATGGATTTGTATTGACGGTACGACGGTAACAAACAATGGCAGAGAGAAACAGATATCAAAATCAATCGCCGGTTTTAGTGTGTGTTTGTATGTGTTTGTGAGTACGTGTGTGAAGATGAAGGATTTTGGGGGGAAAAGAAGTATATAATCGATTCAGTGAAAAAGACAATACTACCCCTACGTTTTTTATATTTTCTTGAGAACGTATGTGTAAAATCATATATGATTCACAACAGCTTTATAAATTAAATCATATATGATACCTTATGCGTTTTTAAACATTACGTTTAAAATCATTTTTGATTTTAAATAGGTTTATTTGTATGAAATTCATTTTTCCTCCAACATGATTCACATATTAATATATTACTATCTATAGATTTTCTCCAAATTTTGTGTAAAATAATTTTTGATATAAATAGTGGATTTTGATTTTTTGATATAAATAGAGTTTCTATAGTTTTCCTCTAATGTATGTGTAAAATCATTTTTGATTTTGCATAGGTTTCTTAAATGATGCATAAAATCATTTTTGATTTCGTATTGTCTTTTTATGAATTAGATAAAAGTTACTTAAATCTCCTACACAAAATCATATATGATTTGGTATACTTCGTTGACTAATTACGACTAAAATCATATATGATTTTGAATAGGATTAATGTTATCGAACTCATTTTTTTTTGTCTTCATTTATAGATAAAATCATATATGATTTTGTATATCTTATCCCCCATCCATAAGTAATATCATTCTTATGGATAATTCAAAAATGATTTTGTATAAGTATGAATAAAATCAAATATGATTTTGCATGGATAATTCACACTATGTTTAAAATCTTATATGACTTCAAACGGTTAAATTTTTAAGCAACTTATTTTAGTTTTGACTCGATGTAATATACAAAATCATAAATGAGTTTCTATAGTTTTCCTTTAATGTATGTGTAAAATCACTTTTGATTCTGCATAGGTTTCCTAAATGAAGCATAAAATCATTTTTGATTTTCTATTGTCTTTTTATGAATGAGATGGAAGTTACCTAAATGTCCTACACAAAATCATATATGATTTTGTATACTTGGTTGACTAATTACGACTAAAATCATATATGATTTTGAATACGATTAATGATATCCAACTCATTTTTTTTTGTCTACATTTATAAATAAAATCATATATGATTTTGTATATCTTATCCCCCATGCATAAGTAAAATAATTCTTATGGATAATTCAAAAATGATTTTGTATAAGTATGAATAAAATCAAATATGATTTTGTATGGATAATTCACACTATGTTTAAAATCTTATATGACTTCAAACGGTTAAATTTTTAAGCAACTTATTTTAGTTTTGACTCGATGTAATATACAAAATCATAAATGAGTTTCTATAGTTTTCCTTTAATGTATGTGTAAAATCATTTTTGATTTTGCATAGGTTTCCTAAATGATGCATGAAATCATTTTTGATTTCGTATTGTCTTTGTATGGAAGTAACCATACGACTTCAAACCCTAAACCCTTAAGCGTACCGTATGCACTCATCCCCCTCTTGTAGGCTTTAGCATTTTGGGGTTGAGCATTTAATCTTTTAGAATGTAACTTTCCCCTCGGGTTTTACTTTGTAGCTTAGGGTTTAGGGTTTGAAGTCGTAGGGTTAGCCTAACGGCTAATCTAGCCTAATGGCTAATCAATCATCAACTTCTAACCAATTGTCATTTTGTAATGAAAAATCAATCATCAACTTCTCCCATTTTTCCTCGAAAGTTATTGGTTCCATGTGAATATTCCAAACTATACTGTCAAACTTGCTCTTGAAGTCTCTCTCAGTTTCATCTTCTATACTTGGAGTTGCCTCTCTTATCTGTATAAAATCAAAATTGATTATTCACTGAAAAAATCATAATTGAGAAAAACAGTATACAATCCTTTTTGATTGATAACAGACGTCACCTTTGTTGGCAGTTTTTGTGTTATGTGCCACATGCACAGCCTATGCTTTGCAGTCTTAAATATATTTTTTATTCCAATCTCCATGGCTTTGTCTTGATCTGTTACCACCATTGTTGGCTCTTTCTTGAAGTTATCCATGAAACATTTTAGAAGCCATGTGTATGTTTCTTGCTTCTCATCTCTTATCAACCCAGCAGCAAAGGTTACGCATTTGTTATGGTTGTCTATTCCCGTGAAAGGGACAAACATCATGTTGTACCTGTCATCAAAAACCATATTCATGTACAATCAATTTCAATTCGTAATCTATTATTGTTTAATTTTATGTTCATAATCATATTTGATTATGTATAGAGATTATACAGAATTCTGTTTTTGTAACTGTATGTGCAAAATCATATTTGATTTTAAGAACAAATATTTAAAATCATAAATGATTTTACTCATAAATTTGGGAAAACCATTTAAAATCATAAATGATTTTACATATATGGTGTAAAAAACCTATACAAAATGATATATGATTTTATACATATAGACAATAAAGTGATTTTAAGCATACACTATGAAAAATTTATATATGATTAATGTATAAATTTTAGACAAGGCAAACGAGTTCTATGCAAATAAACCTATTTAAAAACTAAAAAATATACCTGTTTGTCCGATACGTTGCATCAAAGGACATTATGTCGCTGAATTCTTCATAGTTACGCCTTGCTACATTATCGGCCCAAAAGAGTGAGTGCAATTCAGAGTTGTCAACCTTATACTCAAATGCAAAACTAGGTATATGTTCTCTCATTTCCATCATTTTGTTAACTAAAATTTGAGCGTCACTTTCATTGATGTACACATTTAGGTCCCTCTTCCAGTTTCTGAAATCATCAACTGTCCCGTTTACATTTAACGAGCTCCCCTTCAAGTTACTGTACAGTTGATGAGCTTTTGTTGGTCTAACGTTTGAGATGGAGGCGTTGTAGACAAATAGCTGCTCTGCATATTTTAGTTGTCTATCTGTTTTGCATAGATGTCTATACTCTCGCGGAACCAATTCTTGATTATGAATTGCATGGAAATCAGCTATTATGTATGTTTCGTTCAAGTAATCCAAGTCAAATCTCACTCTAGCTCTACATCCAGTGGATTCCATGCTGCTTTTTCTAACTTGTTTTTCATTTCTTTCTAAACTATCTATGTTAACCTTCTTTCTTTCTCCAGCTCTGTGACAAAGATAGTACTTTTGTCTTACCAATCCCGACAAATTAGTTTTCTGGCTCCCTTTTCTGATTTCAAAACCAGAATAATAAACATACTTGTGGTACATCTTACGACATCTTTCAAGTGATCCATAGTTTCTTCCTATCACTGGTTGTCTTTTGTAATCAACTATTGGGACAAAAAACTGCGATCCGTCCGGCGTTTGGAATGTTCGAGTAACATTTGTTTTAGGTATTTCTTTCAGCACGGGAACTGTATTAGAATATACAGGTCAGAAATAAGTGCATTCAATGCGAAATCATACTTGATTTTACACTGATAGTCTTAAATAGTAAATTATACCTTAAAACGTAAGACTTGAACAAAATCATTAATGATTTTGTGTAAAATCATTTTTGATTTTCAATAGCTTATTTTGTATATGTTTTTCACAATCTACGTGTAAAATCAAATATGATTACAGGAATAACATCACGCGTAACTAAAACGTCAATACAAAATCATATTTGATTGTACTAATAAAAGTTACAAAACAAAAATCTACAGAAAGTACATACAAAATCATATATGATTTTACACATACAGATAATTAATCAAATATGATTCTGAACAAAATTTTTTATCTATAACAGATAATTTACGAAATCATATTTGATTCAATACACGAAATCACACAAACATATACAGTTATACTGCACAAAATCAAATTTGATCCTAAACTTAAAACTAGTCAAACACATGTGCTTTGAAACATGAATAATCATATTTGATTCTACTACATACTTTTAGTTAAAATCTTCATAAATAATCCTAATAAATTTAAAAAAATTCATGATAAAATTTAAAATAAAGAAGAAAATAGATTAAAATTACCGGAAAATGTCTTTGAAATATCTGCATAATTTTCTACTTCCGAAATTATTTCTCTTTCATCAACTGAATTAGATGTTGATGTTGACGGAGCTTTGGCCGGAAATCTAGTTGGATTGATTGAATCCACCGAATTCGATGAAGATGATGACGGAGCTTTCGCCGGAGATCGAGTTACAATATTAGGATCGATCGATTCCATTGAATTCGCTAAATATGTTGCCGGTGTTGTTGCCGGAGCTTTCGGAGGAAATATTGATTGATTTTTTGTTATTTTGATCGGAGAATTTTGGAAAGGAGGAAGTGTTTTTGATGAAGCAACTGAGTTTTATTTGTTTTTTGGGAGAAAGAAGAAAATTATAATTTGTCAAATTACCTTTCTACCCCTCCGTATTGTTTTTTTTTTTTTAATAACAGCCGTTGATCACTTTTGATCCAAGGGCTGAGATGCAGCCCTTTGGTTTCACCACTTTTTGTAGTTTCACGTGAGTAAAACTCTTAGATATATAAAAGAGAATATATTTATATCCGCAACCAAACACGACCTCTGCTATCATCGTTTATACGGAGTACACTATACATCAATTTAAATGATCACAACTACCCCTTTTACTTTATTGCCCTTAATAAACATAATAACACAAATACATCACTTCCACTAGAACTCCACATCATCATAAATTTATTTATTTCAACAGAAAACAAAAAAACTACAAATGACAAAAAATCTTCTCTCTCATAGTCTAAATACAATCACAATTCCCACTTTTTTCTTTTTGTTTTTCTCATTTAAAATTTCGAGAATCCAAAACAACCAATCAGAATGCACCAATATTCATCCTCATAGCCTATTCTCAGATAAAACTGTGATTACATTCCATCTCATAACACACACTCCCTAAACAAACCTCAACCTCATGCACCTTCTTCTTTTTATACGTGTCATTTTCTTGCACCATTAAAATCTGCAACTCTGTATCTATCTATCATATATATTTTTTGCATCATATAACAAAGTCTAGCCCACAACATCAAAAACAAGAAACAAACCTTCTTCTTCTGCCATTTTTATCTGTTTTTCAAGAAAACAGTTTACATTTTCAAGAAAACTGGTGCAAACTTTCTTGAATTTGCATCAAGATTTTGTTACAAATCAATGGCATCTTTGGTTTCAACACCATTTACAATACCCACAAATAAAGTTGACAACTTTTCACAAAAACATTACTTTCTTCACTCATTCTTGCCAAAAAAATCATCATCAAATTTACACTCAAAAACACAAAGTTTTGGTGTAAAATGTGCTGTTGCTGGGAATGGCCTTTTCACTCAAACAACACAAGAAGTTAGAAGAATAGTACCTGAAAACAAACAAGGCCTTCCTGTTGTCAAGATTGTGTATGTTGTGTTGGAAGCACAGTATCAGTCTTCACTTTCAGCTGCAGTTATGACTCTGAATAAAACAAACAAATTTGCTTCTTATCAAGTTGTGGGCTATCTGGTTGAAGAGCTAAGAGATAAAAATAACTATGAAAGTTTCTGTTTAGACCTTGAAGATGCAAATATCTTCATTGGGTCTTTGATTTTTGTTGAGGAATTGGCTTTGAAAGTGAAGGCTGCAGTCGAAACACAGCGAGATAGAATGGATGCAGTTTTGGTGTTTCCATCAATGCCAGAAGTTATGAGGTTGAATAAATTGGGATCATTTAGTATGTCTCAACTTGGTCAGTCAAAAAGTCCATTTTTTCAGCTTTTTAAAAACAAAAAGAAGTCATCAGCTGGTTTTTCTGATCAGATGTTGAAGTTAGTCAGGACTTTACCTAAAGTTTTGAAGTATTTGCCTAGTGATAAAGCTCAAGATGCTAGACTTTATATTTTAAGTTTGCAGTTTTGGCTTGGAGGGTCTCCTGATAATTTGGTTAATTTTGTGAAAATGATTTCGGGGTCTTATGTTCCGGCTTTAAAAGGGATGGATATCGCGTATTCGGACCCTGTTGTGTTTCTAGATAATGGCATTTGGCATCCTTTGGCTCCATGTATGTATGATGATGTGAAGGAGTATTTGAACTGGTATGATACTAGAAGGGATACAAATGCGAACCTTAAGAAGTCGAATGCTCCTGTTGTTGGATTGATTTTGCAGAGGAGTCATATTGTGACTGGAGATGAGAGTCATTATGTGGCTGTGATCATGGAATTGGAAGCCAAGGGTGCGAAAGTGATCCCAATTTTCGCGGGTGGGCTTGACTTTTCGGGTCCAATTGAGAAGTACTTAGTTGATCCTATCACGAAAAAGCCGTTTGTGAACTCTGTGGTGTCATTGACTGGGTTTGCACTTGTTGGAGGGCCAGCAAAGCAAGATCACCCAAGAGCTATTGAGGCGTTGATGAAGCTTGATGTGCCGTACCTTTGTGCATTGCCTTTAGTGTTCCAGACAACTGAAGAGTGGCTTAACAGCACTTTAGGACTTCACCCGATTCAGGTGGCTTTGCAGGTTGCTCTTCCTGAGCTTGATGGAGGATTGGAGCCTATTGTTTTCGCAGGACGTGACCCAAGAACTGGTAAATTTACACCCTTTTTACCTTCTAAAATATCAAAATCTATGTTACTATAAAAGTTCAACTATATAGTATATTACTACATTGCAAAGGATAATGAGATAGTTCTAGTTATCAAGAATTCAGTAGGAAGTATTCTCATGCTGACATATCTGATACATCATTTGTTACATTTTGATACACTGGACCAAAAAGTGGTGCATCAATTAAAAAAAATGTGTATCAAAGTGTAAAGAATGATGTATACACTGTGACTACCACAATCATGCATATATTTTTTTCGCTATAAGAACCTTTTCCAGAGGTTAGAATTCGGAAACCCGAACCACCACAAGAACCCTTTTCTCCTTAACGTCACCCGATACCATTTACCCATAACTTTGTTTAAAACATATCAGAAGTAGAAGTTGTAGGACAAGTACCTTACAATAATATTTTTTTCAGGAAAATCACATGCACTTCACAAGAGAGTGGAGCAACTGTGTACTAGAGCAATTAGATGGGCAGATCTGAAGAGGAAAACAAAGGTACTTTGGCTCTCAGATATGTTATTTCTTTTTAATATTAAGCAGAGAACTTAAAGTTGCAAATTTAATCAAATTTTAATGTTTGGATAGACAGAAATTTTATATATATGTTTCTAATTGCTGAAAGACAAATAAATAGTTTCATACTAGTTGCAACAGAGCTAATTATCCAAGGGCAATATTTATCTCTTATGCAATTAGAAACTCCCTAGAGGAAGTTAAGTTGAAAAACTTGAAAAGCTTAGTTCTCACTAATATTTGTTGCTGAATAATATTTAGTTGTTTGTTTTCTTTTGATAATAATGAACAGAACATAATGTAAAATTTCGGATTAAAACTTGCAGACTGAGAAGAGGGTGGCAATTACCGTGTTCAGTTTCCCACCAGACAAAGGCAATGTTGGAACAGCTGCTTACCTGAATGTATTTGCATCCATTTTCGCTGTTCTACAAGACCTCAAAAGAGACGGTTACAATGTGGAGGGCCTTCCAGAAACTTCTGCAGATCTGATTGAAGACATTCTACATGATAAAGAGGCACAGTTCAGTAGTCCAAATTTGAATGTTGCATATAAGATGGGAGTAAGAGAGTACCAGCAGTTGACTCCATACGCCACAGCATTGGAAGAGAACTGGGGAAAGCCTCCAGGGAACTTGAACTCTGATGGTGAGAACCTTTTGGTGTACGGAAAGCAATATGGAAATGTCTTCATTGGTGTCCAGCCTACATTCGGATACGAGGGTGATCCCATGAGGCTACTTTTCTCTAAATCGGCTAGCCCACATCATGGATTTGCAGCTTATTACTCATATGTTGAGAAAATCTTCAAAGCTGATGCAGTTCTTCATTTTGGAACCCACGGGTCGTTAGAGTTCATGCCTGGGAAACAAGTCGGGATGAGTGATGCTTGTTTCCCTGACAGTCTCATTGGGAACATTCCCAATGTTTACTATTATGCAGCTAATAATCCCTCAGAAGCCACCATTGCCAAGAGAAGAAGTTATGCCAATACCATAAGTTATTTGACTCCACCTGCTGAAAATGCTGGTCTTTACAAGGGTTTGAAGCAGCTGAGTGAGTTGATTTCATCTTATCAGTCTCTCAAAGATACGGGCCGTGGCCAACAGATTGTGAGTTCAATCATTAGTACGGCTAAGCAATGCAATCTTGACAAAGATGTGGACCTACCAGAAGAAGGCGTGGAGCTTCCAAGCAAGGAACGTGATCTTGTTGTTGGAAAGGTTTACTCCAAGATCATGGAGATTGAGTCAAGATTATTGCCATGTGGGCTTCATGTTATCGGTGAGCCCCCAACAGCGATGGAGGCTGTTGCCACTTTGGTCAATATTGCAGGCCTAGACCGCCCAGAAGAAGGAATCTCTTCACTTCCCTCAATACTGGCCGAGACAGTTGGTAGACAGATAGAAGATGTTTACAGAAGCAGTGATAAGGGAGTCCTGAAAGACGTGGAGTTGTTAAAGACGATTACAGAGGTGTCTCGTGGGGCTGTTTCTGCTTTTGTGCAGAGGTCAACCAACAGTAAAGGTCAAGTAGTTGACACATCGGGTAAACTGAGCTCGATCCTTGGGTTTGGTCTAAACGAGCCATGGATTCAGTACTTGTCTGACACCAAGTTCTATAGAGCAGATAGGGAGAAGCTTAGGGTTTTGTTCCAGTTCTTGGGCGACTGCTTAAAGCTCATTATAGCTGACAATGAGTTGGGTAGCTTGAAGCAAGCTTTGGAAGGCAAGTATGTAGAGCCGGGTCCTGGTGGAGATCCAATCAGAAACCCAAAGGTTTTACCCACGGGAAAGAACATTCATGCGTTGGACCCACAAGCAATCCCAACCACAGCAGCTATGCAGAGTGCAATGGTGGTCGTGGACAGGCTGCTCGAGAGGCAAAAGGCTGATAATGGAGGAAAGTTCCCAGAGACAGTTGCATTGGTCTTGTGGGGAACAGATAATATCAAGACTTATGGTGAGTCCCTTGGTCAGGTACTCTGGATGATTGGTTGTAGGCCAGTTGCAGACTCATTGGGCCGAGTCAACAGAGTTGAGCCAGTCAGTCTTGAAGAGCTCGGAAGGCCTAGAATTGATGTTGTTGTGAATTGCTCTGGGGTCTTCAGGGATCTCTTCATTAACCAGGTACCACAATGATTAACTTCAAATGCTCTTATAGTTTGTTTCCTTTCCCAGGTATACTAATGCAATATGTGATATGCTTTCACAGATGAACCTTTTGGACCGGGCAGTGAAGATGGTGGCTGAGCTCGACGAACCATTGGAGCAAAATTATGTGAGAAAGCACGCACTGGAGCAGGCTGAGACCCTCGGTGTCGATGTTAGGGAGGCTGCAACTCGTATCTTTTCCAATGCCTCAGGATCCTACTCCTCAAATGTTAACCTTGCAGTTGAAAACTCATCATGGAACGATGAGAAGCAGCTTCAAGACATGTACTTGAGTCGAAAGTCCTTTGCATTTGACAGCGACACTCCTGGTGCTGGAATGAGCGAGAAAAGAAAAGTATTTGAGATGGCATTAAGCACAGCTGAAGCAACATTCCAAAACCTCGACTCATCGGAGATTTCTCTAACTGATGTTAGTCATTACTTCGATTCTGACCCAACTAACCTTGTTGGGAGCCTACGTAAAGACGGGAAGAAACCAAATGCTTACATTGCAGACACAACCACAGCTAATGCACAGGTGCGTACCCTCTCAGAGACGGTCCGTCTTGATGCCCGGACAAAGCTATTGAACCCAAAATGGTACGAAGGTATGTTGTCGAGTGGTTATGAAGGTGTTCGTGAGATTGAAAAGCGGCTCACCAACACGGTTGGTTGGAGTGCAACTTCAGGACAGGTGGACAACTGGGTGTATGAAGAGGCTAATACAACTTTCATTCAAGATGAGGAGATGTTGAACAGGCTCATGAACACAAACCCCAATTCGTTCCGGAAGTTGCTGCAGACGTTCTTGGAGGCGAATGGACGAGGGTACTGGGAAACATCAGAGGACAATATCGAAAAGTTAAGGGCATTGTACTCAGAGGTTGAAGACAAGATCGAGGGTATCGATCGCTAATCAATAACTATGTATGTCGTATAACATTGCCATTTGTTTCCCTTTTCCCCAACCTGTAAGTTTTTTGTTCATTCGTGGGGATCAAACTCATTGTATTTGTAGCTTTCAAGACACTGATTCATAAACTGTGTAATGTAAAGTCAAATAAACTTCGCACTTTATTTAGGACGTGCCATCTTTTGTTGTACAAACTAGCTGAAATGAGGAGTCTGGTAACCTTTGTGTTCTAACCAAGCATAAGGGATCCCCAACAGTATAGAAACTCTAGTGCCAAACAAACTTTCTGTTAGACATTATGTCAAACAGCTTATGTGCATAAATGTGAACCAGAACATTAAGCAAACCCTCTCCAAGATTTTGACAAAGGTAAATAGGCTCTTGATGTACAACGAGCACACCCGAAACCTAAATTCCGATTTCCCCTAAGGGGATGCCAACCATCCTCAAGATCGGCCCACAAACACTTCTTTGGTTGCGTCCGGAACACCAAAACCGAGTTATGTTACTAACACAATAGAAGGACCCGAAACTAAATGTTTAGTTTGGAGAACAGTTGGTTTTTGAATCGATATAATTGCATTCCATTCCATTTCAATTCCTTCCCGATACGGCAATACCTCTCATGGAAAATCGAGCAGGAAATAATAATTCATCTATTCGTCGTAATTATAAGTTTTTAACCCTAAGTCATGAAATATTTTTTTTGTTCTTCTGGCCTATAAAGAAAACTGTTTGAACTAACCGGATGTAACCACATAAATTGATATTGTTCATCATTTATATGACTCACAATCAGGTTCGTGTGGTATAATTGTTTTTTTTTTTTTTAAGATTTGCATCGCTTGGCCCTAACACTATAAACTAAAGCAAATGCCTCATATTGATCTGACACAACTGGGTGACAAGATTCAGATTCAAACATTATGCATAGAAAGATGAGAACCAAATCTAGGATTGGCGGGATTCAAAAGCATCAGCTTGCAAAAAAATTGAAGTAGGTCAGCGTCATTCGGTCTAATGTTCAAACCACTGTTGCAAAACCCATCGAGTCGAGCCAAGTACTCCCTGAGTACTCGCTACAAGGCAGAGCACCGAGTCAACCTGAATCGACCAATTATCCCAAGGACTCCCTGCCTTGGCCCGAGTACTCCCAACTTCCTAGTCGACCGACCCAGGAGCGTCTAATGACTTCTGTAACCTTTTCAAACCAAATCCATTATACATATAGCAAAATAAAACTGGCATAACAAGGAGAAGAAACAAGTTGTAGATTGTATACTTCAGTTGTATGAATACCAATGTACAAATTAGGCCTGCTTTCAAAATCTGTACTAAATTCAGGAACGAAACGAAAAATAAGAGAAATTTTACTTCTATTTTCCATCTCCTCCTTCCACCCTATAACTTTTACACAAAATCCCCAACAGTCCACCACAAGAATCTACAGAAAGTTCATATTCATCTATAGAAAGAATCGTACAAAAAATGCAGGTATTTAAACCAACTCCATCAAAAGCGGATCACCTGCTGCCATTATTCTGATAAGCTTAATGAATTCTTGCTCAGTTGACACATTCCATGGATAAACTGCAGCTGCTTCAGGAGAATAATAACTTGAAGCATTCGAAGGTGGTTTCTCCTTGTACACCATTGTCCTAAATACCGAGTCAAAATTCTCAGTGGAATCCAGTGCTACAAAGAACATGGGAAGAGCAACCTTCTGGTGAATATCAAGATTTCCTACAAGATATACAAGATCTTTGAAGTCACTGACTAGCCTTCGGGGAACATAAAAAACCTCAGAACTGCAAATTGTGAGGCTCGAGTCATGGCTAGTCATATGTTTCTTGTAACTGACTTGGAAATGAACGGGCATTGAGCTCACTACTTTGTTAACCATTTCTCCTTGTTTGCCATACCAGTCTTGGTTTCCATTATATGAAACAGTGGTCCAAGATTTTGATACCTACAAGAGTGTCCAGGAAGAACAGATTGTTGAGGTGAAACTGTAAAGTTCATTATACTATTTTCTCATTGTTATTTATGTTAATAGTGAATGGTATTGCGGAAGAACTATTGAATAATTTGTACACTAGACTGGTTAAGTTAGAAAAAAAGGTAATTAATATGCATTTTGGGTAAGAGGTGGGAACATGAGTAGCTCGAAGGATCAGGCAAGTTGGGTAAGAGGTTGAAATGGGTTCAGGTCAAAACAAGCAAGGATCGAGAATAGGTAATTTTTGGTTTGGGTCAACCAGTCAGGTTGGGTTGAACACAAACAATTTCTGCCAAAAAAAAAAAAAATTGTGTCTTCTTTTTATAGGAAATAAGTCTGTCATATAGTTGTATCATTTCAATAATAATCTATTTTTCACGTGAAATGATATAAAAGGTTTGATTTTTATGCATTAAACCCTCTCTCGGGGTGACTGGCCATCTGTTCGACCCATTTGACTTGTTTCCTTTTATGCTCATGCTTTTGATATTAATACTAATTATACCACTGTGAGCCGTTAACAATAAAACAGAACCCTAAAGAGGTCAGTTAAAGCAATCAAACTCATTTAAAGGGTAAACAGTCATTATTATTGATAAAAATACGAACTGGGAATTTGAGCGGATAAAATGCATGTTGCATTTGATTGTTGTGTAGATTTATTCATTTTTTGGGTATATAAAACCGAATGAAAGATTAACATGTGATTTTAATCTCATATTTATGTGGAGCTTGGGGCGAAACTGCTTAGACATTAGTCGAAGATAATAGAATCGCAATTACCAGAAAAGCAAAATGGAGGGAGGAGGATTGATAAATTTGTACCTTGTCTGTTATCCAGAGCTTAGTCTTATCTGCTTGGACCAAGTTCCAGTAATTAAGAACTGTATTATCCTGGAGAAACAAAAATCCTTCTGCACTTGAAAACCTATCAAACAATTTTGGAAGATCCCTGTGATGAATAAAAGAAAATTTTAGAGGGAGAATTTCAACTAATCAATGTGAATATTGATCGTTTTTAGAATTGTACCATACTACCATGTCTGTTATATAGTCTTGCTACTAGAAAAAATAAAAATAATAAACTCCACTAAATACGAAGCAATTCAAACTGGTAAATGGTTCAAAGGACCCTCGTATTCCCAAGCTTTGTTTAAATTTAATGAATTAAGTATACATTCTATTTCAACTTAATAAAAATTTAATTTAAAATTATTAATGAAGGAGAAAAAAGGGTTGGCTCAACCTGTCCCACCCGTTTTAACCAGACCTGAAAACTTGATCCGCATTATCAAAACTCGTTACCAATATCTCGTAACGCATATGGCCCATTCGCAAACTATATGAATTTTATTTAAAGGAACCATTAACTGTCACATTAATGTATTTGTGATATAGATGGTTTAACAAAAAATTCAATTAACTACTGGTGTACCAACCCAATCACTTATTAAAAAATGGCTTGTTGAAAATTGACATGACACCTAACCAATACATCAATTTCTTCAATCCTAAGGAACTAAAGGCTTGTTTGGTTAAATGTCATTTGCTTTTTTTTTATAACGTAAACAAAGTTGTGATTTCTATTTGACAATAAGATATTGTGTTGTAACACTGTTTCGATTCACATTAAAAACCATAAAACATGTAAATCGAAAAGAAAAATTGGGTAAATCTGTAAATGCAAGAATAAGAAACAAATAATCACTTTGCAGTCTCAGACTCTCAGGGCACAAATATATTAGACTGTCTCTAATGAATGGCGATTTCACCCTATCTTTAACTAACAGAACACTATGAAAATGGTTAGTTCTTACTCCGAGGGCAAAAGATGAAAAACAAGCACACAGAGTAAAGTAAAGCTTAATGTGCAAAATAACATCATTAAATAGTGGCAGAAATATCATGTGATGATAGTAGCAGAATTCATGTGATAATATTGTAAAAAGGCAAAGAATCACATACTTGTATAGGTGATCCAAATGGCCTTTTTCAACGGCAAGTTCACCATTCTTCTTTTCTGACAAGATAACAACAGCCTTGAATATTCTGCCATACAGCAATCTCCACTCAAGAGCAGTTCGTTCAACAGGTCCATTGCAATACAGTATAAGCACAACATTCCCGAAATTCTTTCTCCACCTAATCAAATTCCCTATTTCATAATTTACTGTTCCGGTTTCCTCAACTCCAAGATGAACAGATGGTAGCTTCTGAGGTACAAAATCCTTTCGATCTCCGTGACCGATGGCTGCTCTTGGCCTATGCAGTTCCAGTGTCATTAGCCGAGGTTGCAGGTAACCAACAGCAATCAAATCCTGAATCCAAGCCGCTGTAAACTTCAAATCTTTTTCAGTCCAAAACCCTTCCTCAGCCATAGCGTAACTAAGTTCCATTAAAATTTCAAACAATCTATGCTTATCAGATTTCCACGATACCAGAAACTTAATCAAATGACCCACATTAACATGAAGATCTTTCTCTTCTGCAAATGGGTACGCTTCAATTCTATCGTATCTATGTACAGTAGGAGGATAAACCACAACATACCCACCAATTTCCCATAAAAGCCGTTGTGCCCAATAACCTCTCAACACATCAGAAGCCATCGAACTTATATCAATAGGAAGCATTAAACCCCAAAACGCTGAATAATGATGCAAAGTATTAAAAGAATTCATGGGCACCATGATTCCTTGAGGAAACGCAACTTTCGGGGCATGCTCATCAAACCTAATATCAAAAGGTTCAAGATTTGGCTTCCTAGTAAAATAAAAAACCGAATCAACATCAGGCAACCCATTTGAAATCCCTTGTTGTATAAACTGCTTTCCACCAAATACTTCGGTATAATACTCTTCATGTTCAATCTCACCTACATTTTCTAAAGGCAATCCCCTAGGCCAAACCGACCGTTGCCCAAAATGAATATACGGATTGACAACACTCCTATTCGGATTCTCGTGACTATACTGCAATATAACCTCTTGCCTAGCACTTTCACCAACTAACTCAACATCAAAATGTTTACCTATATCATCATCAATCATTTCCCCTCTATCATCAGCATCATATATTTTCTTAGCACCATGTTGTATAGCAAACAAATAACCAACATTTTTCCTAACATATGAATCATAAGGCAAGTAATCAACAATTCTAAAACCTAACTTAGCTTGATCATCTAAAGACAAAAAGATCACACCTTTAACATACCAATCACTCGGGGTTTTCGAGTTTCCAACCGCAACGATTTGCCAGCCTTTAATCTTCAACAACTTCTTAAACGAATCACTCGGGTACCCGGAAACCGAAACAACAATCCATTGCTCTGATCTAAAACTTGAAAAAGGTGAAACTTTATCAACAATAGGATCAATTGCATTATAATTAATAACAGGAAAATGAATAGTTTCAAGTTGTTGTGTTTGTTTTTGAAAACAGAGCAACGCCGCCGAGTCACCGACGTTTCGGAGGAAGAACACGGCGGCGACGGTGGCGATTAAAAACAAGATTGTTACAATTTTGTAAAGATTTTCAGATACCCATGTGGAAAAGTCAAGTGATTTAGATACAGAATGTCTATTTGAGCGTAAAGTAGTGGGCAAAGATGAAGATTTGGGCTCTTTTTGGACTACCATTGGAATAAAATTTGTACCCATAAAAGGGGATCAAGATTGGATTTTGAAATATGGGTATTGTTAAGAAGAAGGAGATGTGAAATGGGTAGTGTGTGTTTTGGTGAAAAGACACACAGTAGTGTGTGAATTATGAGGGGAAAGTAAAGAGCAGGTAAGAAGAAAGAGTGTGTGTGAGCTGGAAGAAGAAGAAAGGAAGATGTTGTAAGTTGCAACCGACAGTTGATGTTTGATATTGTGGCTGCTTTGCTAGTTGTTGCTTCAAGTTAACGGTTGATACTTTGGTGGATTTGGTGAGTGTGGGGTCTAAAAGATTAGTCACATATCCTTGGGAATCGGAAAATATATGCATAGAATGGAATAGATTATTTCTTGTACAAACAAATAATTACGTTGGTTTGGTTAGATTTGTACCAAATAATACTAGTTAGTGTTTATCATATGTCAAAGAAATATAATCATAGTACTCGTAATAAACAGGTTACATTTTTGGTCGTGATCGTTCCGTAGTAATTAAAAGGCAATAGTAGATCTTCTGCCTAAAAACTCTCTTATAGTCTTATATATCAGAAAGTAACATTAAAAAAAAATTATTGTAATCCACATATCACGAGTTTTAGGATCCATAAGTAAAACATTTAATCAATAAGCTAATAAAATTAAATACACAAAATTGACTTTTAATAAAACTTTTTATTAATGAGTAATAAGAAAAATTATAATCAATAATACAAAATAATAGAATTATAAGATAACACTAATCCAAAATTACATTTCACTGAATACAAATTTAGTTTGTAAAGTACAAAAGCTAACAATCTTTATGAACGGCTGACAAACAATGTTCGTAAAGAATAATATTGAAAACACTAAGTTAGAAAAAAATTATTTTGAGAGTTGAACAATCAGACTAACATCTTTCTCCAATGGTTTAATTTCTTTTTTATACACCGAGATTCACTCTGAAAAGTGTGCAGCCCACTTTTCAAAAGTCTGATTTGACAAGTGTAGGATTCGATAAAACAACTCATACTTTTATGTATCTTTTTGTCTTATCATGTTTACACGACATTTTCTTTGTACTTATCGACATCAAATAATCAGCAGTTATAAGAATTTTATTCTCAAAATTCTTTTTAAATCTTTTATTTATAAGTATGTTCATAAGCAAGTATATATACAACTATTCTGCTGAACCTCGTTACCTTAATGTGTTAATTAGACTCTAAAGTTAATTCATCTTAACTTTGATATCTTTTTTATCAGATCTAAAATCAAATTCGATAGCTTATATTTTCTTGTTGGAACCTCCTTAGATCTCACATATTTTAAATCTATACATCTTCAACTATAACTTAAATTTCATAAAATGTCTAATAGTTAACGAAGCCACAACATATGTCTTCTAGAATTAAAGTGAAATTGACAAGTTAAACGATGATATATATCTCTATATCTCTTTTATTAGTTCTCAAGTTATAAAACAATTAATTTAAATTAAAAGACAAGAATTTTGGACATATATTATCTCTTAAATATGTTATTGATTACAAAGTAATTTTTATTTTTATTTTATCATTTTAAACAAAATATACTTGAAAAACATTGAGTTTTGAAATCAATTTTAAATCAACATTAATCTTTTTTCATAATGATTTTTATTTGTGTTATATTAATGGTCATATTTATATGATGCAATATGAATGAATTGTTAACTTAATGATCAAGTTTTTAGGTGTTGTTTGTTTTCTGTAAAAGGTTTGTGTCTAAATCTAAATACCACTTCTGAATGTAAAGAGGTGGTTTAAATGTCTGAAATCTGAATAATGATAGCTATTTGTTTTTTGTAAAAATGTCTGAATATGTATATAACACCCGTCATTTAAAAACCTGAATTTTCAAAAACTTTGCCAAACGGCGGTTAAAAAGTAACGGAAATGGATCACTTTAAAACCACCACATCCGTAATTGGATGGTATCTTTATAAATGGTGTTACTAACATAGTCACATAATTCGCAGTTTGTCCGGGTTCGGGTTCGCGATTCGGGATTGCAATTCGCAGGGGTCCTGCGAATCCAGTTCGGGAGGGGTAGACTCATTTTGGATCACTTCGGTACGGTTCAGTTCAGTGAACCCAAATTTAAAAATATAATAATAGATTTGAATATTGAATACTCCAAAGTCCAAACATTTCAATACTCCAAAAAAAACAATTACAAGTCTTTAAACTTAAAAGTTTACAAGCAAAACATAAAATAAAAAAAAATACATAAAAAATACTCTATCTTTTGTTTTTTTCCATCCACTTAATATATTTATTTTGAAAATCGCAACGTTTAATTACTACTTAAATCAAAATCATTAAACCCAAACGCAATTCACTGAATATTCCAGTTCTTCCAAAACATGAATTTTTCTTGTCCAGTTTACTGAACCTCACCTATTTGGGGTTGTCGAACCACCCTCTACCAGTTCGGTGTTTTTTGTCTTCGGTTCGCGAATCCTATCGCGAATTGGATCGTTGAACCAAGAATGGAATTCGTGGGGTGCTCAACGAATCCGATAAATATGGTTACTAATGCATCATCGAAACAATATAAATGAAATCCAAGTTATGGCACCGGCATAAATGTCATCATTATTACATGTTCAATAATCATAAATAGAAGTAGCCAGGACATAAGGCTATAAGGTGAAGTCTAAGCATTCAACTTCTAATGTTAATCTTCTTTATTACTTCTACCTATGTCACCGAGCTAATCATTTCCTAGCTCAAGCTTGTTTATCCTGAAGGCACAAAGTTTTCAAAAGAACAAGTGTTAGCTAGTAAGATAACATAAGATTGAAAACATTTGCCAATTCAGGTATATTAACAAAATCATCTTTAATGTTAATATCACATACATATAAATCATTGCACACATAATCATATCACATTAGGATCATCTTATACCTAATGTTCCTACTTTCTTTCTTTTCTTTCTTTTCTTTACTTTGTTTCTTTGCCTAGACGTAGGCTAAGTGACTTACGCCACTTACATAGGGTTGTGAGGTTTGTGTGCAGGCGGTCATAGACCATACATGGAGTCTCACACCCGACATGATGGGTAAACCATAAGGTGGTCCATCGGCTTCGTTAAGGAATAGACTTACGTCATTCGAACTGAATAAACCGTTTATGTCTTTATGCAATGGTGGTTAGTTACTCCACCCAATCAAACGTAACTATGCCACATGAGGTATCTAGATTCCCATACCACGTGCCCACGTACGCACTAGCTCCATGGAGCTAACACAGGTTAAGCTTAACACAATACTTTACATGTGCTCGAGAATTCTTAATCATATTAGCTTAAGCTAGACTTTCACCTAAACTAATTACATAAATCATCTTTTACTTTAGGGCCCTTAACGTGCACGTGAACATGGCAATCCTAATCATAAGTCTTGTGACTAGGTGTTCAAGCCATGCATACAAACATATAACATAAGAATATCATCATTTCAAAATCGTATAACAATATCATGCCAACATTTCATTTCATAAGGACTTACACCTTACCTTTGCAACCTGCAAATGCATATCATACATCATAAATGATAAGCCACATATCCCGTAACAACCTTCCCATAATCACCTTTTAACTTACTTTTAAGCATCATAAACATTTGGAAGGTTTAACTTATGAAAACGGGTTTTGTTGTACCATTAGGTGACAAAAGATGTTATCTTACCTCGCTGAAGAGCACAACAAGTGATAACGTAAGTTACAGAGCTTTGCAAGTATTCCCGACTACCTATAATCATTAGATAACATAATGAGCTAACAAGTACCCACTTACTTATGGTCATGACTCAAGTCTAATTACCTACAAACATGACCCATGACAATGTTTGATGCATCGGAGGTTCGTTTAATACTTTAGAGCTTACAAAACTCGATGGAACTTGGTATTCACTCACTAATTTAACCTTTTAGGAAACTTGACATCATAATCATCTTTTGAAAGCATTACTATTAGAAAGTAGACTCTCTCACGATTCCGTGGATAGCTTATTTGTCAAAAAAGAGTTACGGTTCAAAAGTTATGGCCATTTGAAAATTCTGTCGCAATGGACAAATTGCGTCGCAACTTAAGTCGCTGTTTTCTGGTTGCGTCACAAGGTGTTGCGTCGAAACTGACCCCGAATCTGCACAAACCTCATTGTTTAACCTCCAAAACTTAGCCAAACACACCCCAAACGATCCCAAACCTTATGAACGACTTTTGTACCTCAAAATTCATCATTTTAAGACCATAATGATGCAACGAAATCCTTGATTAACCCCCAGCTTATTTACATCACAATAACAAACTTTCTAGGTTGCCGAATCGATTAAAACACCCGATTTTGACTTCAATCAGCCCTCTAAAGACCTAGATCAGGTATGGAACGGATTAAGGGATTGAAGGGAGATGAAATCAATGTAATAATTCCTCAAATACCTGGAGATTACACAAAGGATGCAAACTCTGGATCAAAGCCTCTTCAAATCAACAAGTGTAACACCCGTCGTTTAAAAATATGGATTTCCAAAAACTTTCGCCTAACGACGTCAAAAGAAAGCGGAAATAAACTTGAAAGACCAAACCAAAAGAATTTGTTTGGTTCATTTACTCATAGGTGTTACCAGCAATGTCATCAAAATAGGTTCAAATGGAAATCCATCGGTTGCCCAACATTAAACAACCGACAACATAGTAAATGCAAATCATAATTGTCTAATCATAAGCCAATGTCTAATGTGAGCTGCCACTATGGGTAAACTACAACCGACTTCAAGATCATCTACCCATGCCTCACATCTTCTCACATCTACCTGCTCACTAATGTTGGATCTGAGGGCACAACACATTTTAAAAGAACAAGTGTTAGCTAACGAATTAGCTAGAATTAGCTAAGTAAGAAAATACATAATTAATAAAACATCTGTCCATTTAAACATTATATAAAAGTCATATTAAATCATTAAGCACATATCACATCATCCATAACATATCATCGTATCAAACATCATCATAATAGGTTGAATCACCCTAATCGTATAGTGTGACATAAGTCACTTACATTAGGCGTGACATAACATATAAGGTGTAAGTTTGTGTGTAGGCAGTCATAAGACCTAACAGGAAACCTCACACCCGATTGGATGGATGAGCCTTACGACGGTCCATCAATGTTGTTAAGGAATGGCAAGCCAATCCAGGAGTAGTCCGTATGTTCAAAGACATTGGTGGGTAATCAAGTCACCAGGAGATACCCATACCACGTAATTATGTTGCAAGGAATCACCCAAGCAACCACATCAACGTACTACACTGACAATCGTACGGGTTAAGCTTAACACTTCTCACGTCATTGACGAGCTCGATTTGCATCACATATAGTTTAGGTGTCCACATTAACTAAACAATCATGACATCACATCAAATCACTTTAACGTTTAGGCCCATAAATGTGCACGTGTCATGGCAACTTACAAAGTCTAGTGAACTAGATGTACAAGCCATGTAATCATCACATTTCACATCTACACATGCACATATAGTTCATATATCAAAAGCCATTTCATATCATCTTCCATCTCATATCGTATATCCTTGCATATCATCTATCATCTCATAACAATACATGTCATATCATGGCATCTTATAACAATACATATCATATCATATCATGGCATCTGATAACAATACATATCATATTATATCATATTTCATAACATCTTAAAGCATTTCATAGCATTTCACATCATATCATATCATATTATGACATCACATATCTTTGGGGTAGCATTTTAGGCAACGATATACATCTACATAGCCCATCTCACCTCCCGTATAGTTCTGAATACCCATAAGCAATCAAGATATCATTAGGGGAAGTTATTATATGAAAACTATGTTTTTATTGAACCTCAGTGTGTCAAAGTTGTGTATCTTACCTCGAAGAAGCGCACACAAATGATAACTAAGGTTACCGTGCAAAGCAATTATTCCCGACTACCCATAATAAACATCGGACCAATTAACGAGCATGAATGAAGCTTAACCGGCCTATAGTATATATACGTGTCGTATAATAGTCTCTGTTGACTACTTTCATCTATTATAGACTACTATACTCTTCTATAGACTACTTGACTCATTTGTAGACTACTTTCATATTTTGTAGACTAGTTTCATATTTTGACTACTTTAAGTTTTGTAGACTATTTTTGGCATAAAAGATGACCAAATGAGAGAAACCTCGGTTCTTAGCAAATGTATAGGACTCAAAGAGCTTTTAAAAAATGTAAGGTTTGACTCTTGAAGAGCTCTAATGAACAAGTTATGACGTTTTCAAACCAGGCCTGCACAACTTGCCTGAAATCCGACTACCATTGAAAATCAACATTTTTCCCCCGTCTCTGAGCAAAATCGAAAGGAACTTTGTTCATATCGAATTTATAGGACACATAGAGCTTTTCAAAAATGTAAGATTCATCTCTTAACTCATTATTATAAAGGGAACGAATTGCACTTTTGGTTCCTGTGTTATCACACCTTTTGCAAGTTTGATACAAACATGTGCAAAGTCGCGAAACGCATCCCCGTCATATCACACCTGTTTCAATTTTGGTCCAACAGTAACATTCTGTCTATTTTCTACCGTTAATGGCATCATGTGCCCCTCACGTGAGGGGCAATATTGTCATTTTATGTAAATGAGGACTATTCTTGCAACTCACCCAAATACATATATCATCATCCTCCTCATCATCAAACACACACAGATATGATATATATATATATATATATCAAACACACTCCGGTGAGAACAGTCTTAAAATAAGAACGGTGAGAATACTTAAAAAACATCATTTTGATGCATTAAAAGTCCATAAAACTAACATAGTGCATAACTAATTATCATTACTTAAGTATTTAACAATACATTGATCCGTCAAAATCGAAAAAATCACGTTTTTTGGTGGATGTATCATTTTGAATAATATGCATCCAAGATGGATGCACAAAACAAAAAACATGATTTTCTTGATTTTGATAGGCCAATGTGTTGTTATACACTTAAATAATGATACTTAGTTATGCACTATGTTAATTTTGTGGACTTTTAATGCATCAAAATGATGTTTTTTAAGTGTTCTCACCGTTCTTATTTTAAGACTGTTCTCACCGGAGTGTTACCCTATATATATATATATATATATATTTTATTACATCAATTTTGAACACATTTCTTTATTTTAACTCTTTGAGATCCAGACTTTTCTATCTCAAAAAAATCTAACCCCTTACTACAAACCCTTTGATAGATAATCATCATTATTATATTCACATAAATAAATTTCCAAATATTTTGCAAAATCACCTATTATCATTTGATTATTATATTACTTATCTAATCCCTTTAATCTCCAACACCACTGCTTAGACATTCTTTCCGGTAGCCACCACCAACCACTGAAAAATAGATTTCTTCATCTCTATTGGGACCAGCCACCACAATCGACTATAAGCACCATCGAGACAATCAAACCACCGCCACCAATGAGACCATCAAACCGCCGCCACCATCGAGACCATCTAATCACCACCATCATCGGGACCAGCCATCACCGTTTCCGATTTAATGATGTGTTGTGATTTCTTGAAATAGGTATGTGCATTTTTTGGGTATATATATGTATGATACTTTTTTTGATTTTTTGAGATAATTATGTGATTTGGAGATGGTTGTGATTATTTTGGGATTTTTTGTATATGAAATCGGGAAATGCAGCACCATGGAGATCCATAGATGAGTTACTTTGAATATTAGTTTGTGAAATGGGTTTCTTCACTTCTTGTATACGAGAACTGTGATCTATGCATTTTGGTTAGTTGCAGAAATAGTCCTCGTTTATATGAAAAGACAGTATACCCCTCACGTGAGGAGCACATGATGTCAGTAACGGTAGAAAATAGACGGAACGTTACTGTTGGACCAAAAATGCAACAGGGATGTGTTTCGCGACTTTGCACATGTTTGTATCAAACTTGCAAAAGGTGTGATAACACAGGGACCAAAAATGCAATTCGTTCTTATAAAGCAGATACAATTTTTGCAATATGACTGAATTTTCAGACCTTATAAACACTTTGTTTTACAAAAGATCTCGACCATCAAACATCCATGGAAATTAACCATGACACCTACCGAAAATGAGATTCAATTGACGCTATAAAATCATATATTGATTCATGGATTCATTACACACATTTTACAATTGTTTTGACACCCGAAATGACCTAACTCGACCATCAAACGCATTTGAATCCTAATTAAACCTCAAGACCAGATATGAGGTGACATAAATGATCTATTGAACATTAAATCATGAAAGGAATAACTCAAATACCTATAGATGGCGAAAGGAACACAATGTATGAACCAAATCTCACTCAAAACATCAAAGGAACGTTTGAATCGGTCAAGAATTGCTCAAGAGACATAGGGGGCAGCTAGGGTTTGATGAAAAGGAAAATGAAACTGATTTGTGATGGTAATTAGGGTCTAATTAACCCCTAATCCCGTTTTTAAGTTTCAACCTATGTCAAAACTACTCCTTAGACTTCCTTATGGCTCATATTAGGCTAAAATCACCTATTGGGAATACTTACAACACATTAAGCACATCTTAAGCATCTTAAACACATTAACGTATACATCATTAAGGCATTAAAGCCTCACACATATAACACATTAAACACACATGATCATTAAATCTCCTAGAGACTTAACGGACACAAAGTGTTGGCTTAACGACTCAAGTCGACCGTTAATTAAAAGTTTGGGATGTTACACCAAAAAACGATCGTAACACGCAAGAATTGATCAAGGGAAGGGAGGGGGCGGCCTAGGGATTGGAAAGTGAGTTTAGAAACTGAGATATGAAAGGGATTAGGGTCTAATTCCTGGACACAATTTCTAAATCTCACACTAAGGCCCCCCAACTTTACTTCTTTACGTTTATGGCTCAAACGACCTAACGGGAATACTTACTAACACTTTAAACACATTTAATCATCTTAAATACATTAACACATGAATCATTAAGACATTAAAACCTTACACATATAGCACATTAATCACACATAAACCAATTAAGGCACATAAACTTGACGAACCTAACGTTAACTAACGGAATAGTCAAATGGTCAAACTTGAAAAGTATGGGATGTTACAATGTAAAATCATCTAATTAACCATTTTATAATGTTAAATTATTGCAGTTAATTTAAAAATAGATTTCTCTTGACATAAAAGATTAAAAAAGAAAGTACAAGAACAAATAGAAAATGTTTCCAATACATCTAAAAATTCATACTCGATTTTACATTAATCGTGCCGCAATTTCATCTCTCAAATTGATCATATGTCGATCTGTACTACTCCCGTGTGATGGGAGCTCATCATCATCATTATCGTGATCCTCCTCGTCACCATCATCTTGTACATTCGTATTAATAGGCATTCGAGCTTGATCATACATGGCGAATAGTTCATCACTTAAGCCTTCTTTTCGTATATAGTTATGAATAGTAAACCATGCAATGGTAATATCTCTTTGTTTAATTAAAGGATAAGATGACATTTGTGTCAAGATAGGAAAACATACCTTTAACACACCAAAGGCGCGTTCAATAACATTTCTAAGCTTAGCGTGGGCATGGTTAAACTTTTCTTTACTACACGTCTTTGATGAAAATCTCCAAGCCAATACCTAACATTGCGATATGGTGCCATAAATCCCCGAGTATGTTTATATGCAACATCACAAAGATAATATTTATCTAAAAATAAACAAGAAACAATTAGTGTTTTATGCAACATCTTTAGGAATTTAATAAGGTAAAAAAAAAACAATAAAATTGAACCTGTAGGGGGAACGAGAAACTCAAAATCAGGATCAACTAATGCTTCATTTAAAATTCTAGCATCATGTGCGGTACCTTCTGATGTGTTAAATCGAGTTCAAAAATTATAAATTAGAATCACCTAAAAACTCACTACTACACACTATCGGGCAGTGGACCCGACCGTTTGCAATATAGTTAAGAGGTAAGACCGTGTTCGTTCTCGGGGATTGGTTTTAACTAGTTGTTTGGTAAAATGGTTTGGAAAAAGAGGTGTTGCTTCAATTCTCTCTTGACAAATAAATTAAAAGAAATTTAAAAGACAATTTGCATAAAAGTAAGGAAAAACTTCAAACAATAATAATAAAGATCATCCACCTTGAATTCACTAGACTTCAAACATGATTGCATTCAATTAAGAACAAATTAATTTGAGTTGAAAAGATAATCGTAAAAGGATTAAGGTGCTCACGTGGTACCACCAACCGTGAACAAATGACCCAATCACCTAAAGTGCTAGTTAAATTACCTAAGCCGGTACCACCAATACCTAGACAATCTTACCAACAATTAGCTTGTTTGATTATCGAATTAACAATTATATCTATGTGAGGATAACGTGGTACCACCTAGGGGTGATCATGGGCTCAACCAGGCCCGACCCAGCCTCAACCCGGCCCGACCCATGACCCGAAAAATACAAAATATGTGGACCGAGGACCGGCCCATGTTTCAGGTCGGTCCGGTCCGGTCCGGGTTAGCATGCGGGCTCTGGTTTTTTGCGGGTTAACCCGTAACCCAGAGAACAACAATATATTTCATGGTTTTTTAAGTGTTCTTATGGTTTTCGTAATAATGGTTTAACTACAATACAATATCTCATTATGATTCTCGTTTTGACCGTACTTTAACTATCAACAACATTAAGAAATTATGTGAGAAATTCCTAATTACATTATTAACATGATTTTACATAAAAAAAAAAGTTTGTTGGATAAATTGAAAACCAAATCAAATACTGAAATACATATATAAATATATTAAAATACTAGTAAAAGTATTATTATAATATATAAAATATATTTACGTGAGTCTACATGAGTCTTATAACAATGTAATGTCAATGTTGGCCGGGTTCTCGGCTTTTTACCCGGGTTAGCCCGGCCCGGCCTGCAACCCAAGATTTCATAAAATATAGGCCCGTGGACCGGACCATATAATTAATGGGTTGGGCCGGGCCGGTTAAACGAGTTTGACAGGTTGGCCCGTATCTTGATCACCCCTAGTACCACCAACCATTATAAAACACGTTGACAACATATTCCTTTCATTAAAATGATATTCACTATCATACCATGAACTAGTGATAATTGCCTATAGACAAGCAACCATTTGAAAATCACATATGCATTCAATTAGTACCACTAACGAAGAACACACATGCCACCAATATCAAAATAATATATATAAAGGAATTAAATCATCAAGATCTCGACACAATGATAATTAAAATCAACTCTTTAAATTAAAAATATAGCAATCACATCATTCGTCTAGTTTCATCAAGGTGGATGATTAAACGTTTAGCCACTTATGATCAATTCAAAATAATAATTAAAATGAAAGAAAAACATGATGTACCAATCATTTAAGAAATTGAAATTGCAAGACAATAAAAGTAGATACGATCTAGCTGGGTGCTCGTGAATCTTCAATGAATCGATGGAAAAATATCTTGCTCTTGATCCTTGAAAAATCCCTTATAGAACAGCTCCTCGAAAGAGTTTTACTAAGTTGGAAAATAGGGTTTTGATTTCTATTTATACTCCTCCCAAAATCTGATGCAGAAGGCGTCCAAAACCCTCAGCTCCCGTGCACTCACTGCGGCGCAATGAGCCATGCATACCCTCACTGCGGCGCAGTGAGGATCCACGTCTCAATTTGTCCTTCAGGTGACTGCGGCGCAGTGGGCTTGATCACCCCTCACTGCGGCGCAGTCCAATTCCACGGATCTGGTTCCCGTTTGTCCATCATGTGACTGCGGCGCAGTGGGCTCATGCTTCCCCCACTACAACGCAGTCCAGACCTGCTGATCAAAAACAACCTTTTTACTTGTGAACTTGCTCCAACTTTCTATCTCCTCAACCTTAAACAACTCTCAAACTCACAAATCAACTTCTTGGCCTCAGAAATCATCCGAAAATGTGCCAAATGATCACGTAACCTGTTTAGCGCCTGAAAACACTAATAAACACCATAAACGCGCCAAATGCACATAAAATCAACTTAAAACACTTAATAAAATGGCCAATAACGATGTGGGCGATAGGTATAAATTGGTCACATCACCTTCCCATCCAGCCACAATGAAAGTAAAGATTATGTTGAAGTCACAAACTACCAAAACATTTTGGTAACATTCACCTCTACCCCTTGCTCTATATAAATGTTGTTGATCACGAGGGTCAATAGCATGTATCAAAGTTCTATCGAGGGCACCAACCGCTCCCTAAATAGAAAAAGTTTCAATATATATATATATAATACAATATATTTGATGAGCGTCCATTTTGTGATTATTTCCTATATTATTAGGTCGTGTTTTGATGTCTAAATGAGTTTAGAAATGCGAACGTTTGGTACTTAATGGGATGACATGTTATGATAGGTTCACAAGGTGTGCAAGTGAAGGCAAACATCTCTACTCAACTTAACACGAAGCCACAAGACATTTGGACGAAGACTAGCAAACGGAACATGAAGAATTTGAGGCCGACATGAAGCATACGACCATGTGTTAGTATTTTGAGCATAAATTCTTCATATGGACTCCATTTCTGAAGAGTAAGCTATCCACAGAAAGGCGAGAGAAAGATCTACAACTTTCATGCTGATGTCCAGGAGCAGCGCTGCTCACATAAAGCTCTAGCCCCGCTGGAAGTCATCCTAAAGCTCATGAGTGCCGCTGGGACCATCTTGAGCGCCGCTGGGAGTTCATGAACGGATATGAGACATCATGAGCGGAGCTGGGAGTCAGCCAGCGCCGCTGGGTAAGGTCGACCAACTAGGGTTTTTCCCGAAAACCTATAAATACCCCCTAAACCCTAAGAGTCGTAGCTCACTTCCTCCAGACGAATTGTAGGTCTTTTCTAGGGTATTTTCATCAGATCTAAACCCTCATAAAACTTCCATATCATCCGGAAGATCAAGAATCAATTATCAACAACAATTACCATTCAACAAATAAGCATTAGGTCAAATTAATTAGGGTTCGTGGTGTTGATTCGGATGAGCGGCATTAAGGACTGCGTGACTTCAATATCCCTATAAGTTTGATCTCTCTTTTACTTTTATCATTGTTATTAGGGTTAGAATTGTAAGACTATTTGTTTGACAATTATTATTATGGATTTATTTATGTTAATGATTGTTAGGTTTATTTGTCTTGTCATGAGTAGCTAAGAGTTTTGCATCTATTTGGATAATGTGATCATGTCGTGATAGTTTTCTATATTAGATTGTTGAACCGTTGCTATGCTTGTCGCAAATCCATGATTATCGAGTCAGACAAATGTTATTGGTTTACATATACAAAGTTGTTATATTGATTTGGTTAGGTCGAATTAGTACTAAGGCCTTAGGGTCATTTAATATGTTTGTGAAACATTAATCGGTCTATAATTAATGTGGTCTCTTGACTTGTAACCAACAGGAGATGGTTAACTAATAATTTGGCTCAACTGAACATGTGTTTTATTAGGTTAATCTAGTTGATCTGGCGAACGGAAACCGGATCCGGGTGACTAGGTTAATCAGTGTCAAGTGACTTTTAGAAACCTAGAAGAATCTTCACTTACATAGAAGATAGAGTCATAGTTACAAAACTTAGGTCTTAATGCATAACAGTGAATCTAACGAGAATCTGTTTATAGGGTAGTGTGAGTCTAAAGACAGCCCTACTAAGTAGTTTGGTGAATCTAACGAGAATTTGAACGTGAGAAAAGTTGTCATGGCATGTGAATTGTTCCAAATAGATGCAACCTTTTAACTATTAGTCTTTGTTTCAAAATATTTTTGTTGTTTCATCTGAAACAGCTTGCCCCGGTAATACCGGATTCTTGTCTTTTGTTTTATTATTTTAAGCATCGTGACAACTCGGTCACAAAATCCCCAACAAACCCTAGGATTACTTAGTCTAGCTTAGTTTTTAAACATAGTCCCTACGAACGAACCTGGTCTTACCTAATAGCTATATTACATACCAACGGATCCACTGTCCGTAAGTGTGTGTGTTTAGTTTGGTATTTCCTTGACTTATAAATTTAAAACTTGACTGGTTTTCATTATACACAAATGACACATCAATATTATAGTGGCATCAACAGTATTTTTACCTTGAAAATTCGTCGCTCCCTCCTATTATATCATGGAATATTTGGATTAGGATTAAATGACGTTGGTCGTATAACTTCTTCGGCAAATATCATCATTTTATCTGATACTTCATGAAAATACTTATGAATCGTTTCTTCCGAGTGTTGAAACCTACGCTTAATCCATACATACGTTTGATTGTGACCAACTATCATCAAGAATGTAGCCATTTTCTCCTCGACTGATACATGTTTGCTATCTTTTAACCAACCTTTTTCTTTAAAATGCACACATAATCAAACAAATGAATCACATGACATGTGCAATAACTCGGTGCATTGTATAGCATTTCCTTCTAAAAGCTCCATTGTATATTCATGGCCAGACATTATGTATGTATTATCCCTATTTTATTTACTATGCCTAGGCCGGAAATACTTAAAATAAAAGTAAACGAAAATGATAAAAGCAAGTTTTTGAGCATTATCCATTAAGCTGTGAAAACAATGTTATATGTCAAAAAAAATGCTATAATGGCAACGCATCAGTAGCAATGAAATACATTGAAAGCAAAAAATCAATAACAAAGCACATAAGAATATATAAATAGCATCATTCATTACATAATAGAAATACATCAGTAGAAACATTTCATCACAAGGTACCAACTAGTTCACAAAAAAGGTACCAACTAGTTAAAGGTAAGCTACCAACTAGTTCATAGTTAATATAAGTACTACAAAATACGAATAAGACCTACTGCCAAGTTAATTACTACTTAAGATAACTACTTCATAATGCCCAAAGTCTTCGCCATCATTGTAATCCAATTTTTTAAGACTTCCGAATCTGATGGTAGTGTCATCCATGCCTTTCTATAGTTATTTGAAGGCTGGCCAAAAATACCAAATGCTGCTAAGAAAATTGGATCAATGGCTTCCAACCCAAGCCACTTTAACTTATCATGACATTCATCGATTGTAGGCCCCATGACTTTTTTTTTCAACAAGATTGGCGATTGCCTTTCTCATATCTACAACTAGTTCAGTTAAATCAATGGTGAGTTTTGCATTTTTCTTGGCCCTACCACGATCCACATTAGGAACACTTGTGTGTTCAGGAATTGAGGAATCATCTTCAAAACCAGTTTCATAACCGGTTTCTTGGGTATTTTCATCATATGTGTTTTCATCATCATGACTCTCAATAGGACCATCATCAATTAGAAGTGTTCGAATACTATAATTTTGAGAAGATGATGAAGCCCTTAGGGGAGCAATAGGACGACGAATAGAACTAGTTGCCGAATTTTTATCATATAGAGTTGCACAAAGCTCATGGTTAGCTAATGGAGCGGTTTTCAAGTATGTTGCCTTAGGATGAACCTGTTGGAATAATTATGATTCGTATTGTAAATATAATGAAAATATGATAATAATAATAATACCTGATCCAGTAGACCTTGTAAGAGCAATAATGTTTGCCGTTGATTGTCAGGTTCCCAAAACGAGATGATTGTATTTAGATGGGATATGAGTTTTAGGAGAAAAAATGCACACACAAAAGGTGGAAGATTAGGGTTAAAATGGTTGGAAATGGCTCTCTATTTATAGAGAGATCATTTACAACTTTAGCCATCTGGTGTTTAGTATGTGCAATATAAGTCCCCGTATTTCTAATCATCTAATGGGAAACCCTATAATATGTCTTTAAGAGTAAATACGCCCATCGTATAGTTACTAGACATAGGGATTTCAGTTATCGTCAATTATCATATCACGAATGATAAACGATCAGTGACGGTCACATTAACGTGGTTCCAACATTCTCCCACTTGACCAAGCGATCATTTATCTATGAGTATTCAATAAGTCCGACCGGGACAATACTCATTTTGCTTTAAACTGAAATCATAGTCAATAAGTACAAGCGTAGAGAAGAACATCAACTCAGGACCCCCACTAGTCAAACTATGACTCAAATCTAAAACTAATAAGCAATGATCAATTGACTAAGACAAATTTTGTTATATAATGTCTATACACCATTATGAGCTCGAAGTGTAACTAATAGACAAACAAAATCTGAATAAGGAGGAAAATTTTTTCATAAAGTTAATAATAATGACCAATAAGTACAACATGCTATTATAATAGGTCCTTTAATAAGCTTCATCTTCGACACGTGTCCTACGAAGATTTTAGGAGGAAGACCTTTGCTCATTGGATCCATTAGCATATTATGTGTACTTATGTACTCAATACAAAGAACATTTTCCTCAATCCGTTCATATACAACAGATACTTTGTATCAAGATACATCTCATCGTCAGTTGAACTGTTACTGTTCAAGCAAGTTACGGTAGCTGAGTTAATCACAGTGAAGCTTCAATGGTCTATAAATAAAGTTGACGATTTTCGAGTCCACTAACTAGGTTCGTTAACAACATCTTATGACATGAAATTATGAACGTTCAGATATCATGATAGACGTTGCAGTCAGTTTCTACTTATGACTCCGTCAAAAGATAGGTTTGCAAGCTAATCATAAATATATACATATCAAGAAATAGATTTCTTATTGGAATTAGAACATCCCACTACTTCTAAGATGTCACCTTCTCTTCTATAAGTTAATGTGTAGTCTTTGGTCCTTAGCAGATATCGTAGAACCTTTTAACTGCTTTTCAATATGCTAATTCGGGATTAGATAGTTAACTCCCAAGCATATCGGCGATATAAGCGATATCTGGACAAGTACGGACCTGAGCGTAAATAATGCTCCCAACTACAAATGAGTAAGGTATCATCCTCATTTGCTCCTTTTCAATCTCAATGCTCGAACATTGGAAACAATCACATATGTCTCCTTTCACTAATAGATCTATAGTGGGCATATAGCGTTGCATGTTATGGCGTGCTAAGATGTGTTCAATATAAGTCTTTTGAGAAAGAACTAGAACATAATTACGCCTATCTCGATGTATTTCGATACCTTTGACATAAGAGGTATCATCGAGATCTTTCATGTCGACATTATGCGAAAGTAAATGCTTCGACTCATGCAACATATCCAAGTTGTTACTTGCAAGAATATCATCCACGTGCAAAACAAGGATTATAAATTTACTCCCACTGATCTTGAGATTGGTGCATTAATCCACTTGGTTCTTTAGGAAGTCTTGTCCTTTTATGACTTCATTAAACTTAAGGTACCATTTTAGTGATGCTTGCTTCAACCCATATATGGACTTATTCAACTTGTAGACCATGTGCTTTTTACCTTCTGGAATAAATCCATCAGGTTGCCACATGTATATGTCTTATTGCAAGTTTCCATTCAAGAAAGTGGTCTTGACATCCATCTGATGTAACTCTAAATCATAATGAGCTACGAATGCCATGACGATCTTTAAGGAATCTTTATGAGATTCAGGAGAAAAAAGGTCTCCTGATAATCGATTCCTTCCTTTTGAGTAAAGCCCTTCGCAATCAGTTTGGCCTTATAGCGTTTGACGTCTCCATTCGGGTCTAATTTGGTTTTGAAGATCCATTTACAACCTACAGGTTTAGATTCTTCAGGAAATTCAACCAAGTCCCAAACGTCATTATGCTATATGGAATTGAGCTTTCAAATTATGGCTTCATTCCACTAAGTGGTATGATCGCTATTAATGGCTTCTTAATAAGAGGTAGGATCAGTAAGCTTTCCAATGTCCTCAACTTCAGTTAAATAAGTTATGAAATCATCAAAAGTTATGGCCTTGTGTGACCTAGATGATCTCATGAGTTGATTTTCAGGTTTAGTAAGGAAGATAGCATTAGTAATAAGATGCTTTAACATTAGTAGCATCTTGATTAGGAAGATTTTGATTAGGAGAAGGTGGATCAGTGATATTAGGAGCAGCGTTGGGTACAAGAGAAGTTATCGGAGGAGTTATAATAACCGACGATTGGTTCCCCTCGCTTCTTGTACTTCTAGCAAATCTTAACTTATGATTTGTCATGCTCCTACTGATCTCTTAGTTCTCAAAATAATGCTAGTAGTGTAGAAAGATAGTAAAACTAATAACCAATAAAGAAAACATGTAAGGGATTTAGGATCCCGTTTCTTTTAAGTTAGGGTTATGGAGTTCTGCTTTGGCAGTACAGCCTCATTCGTTCATATATTTTAGACTCAGTTTCCTTTCTGTCTAGGAGTCTTAAGGACAGATTCTAATGGAACTCTTATTGAGTATATGAACAGCTATGTGTAAGGCCTCAGTCCAAAAGAAAGTAGGTAAGTTAGTGTTGACAAACATACTTATGTCCATGTCCATTAAGGTTCTATTTCTCCTTTTAGAAACATAAAATTTTGAGGAGAACCAAATATGGTGTATTGGTTACTTATGTTTTGTTCCTTTCAAAAAATTATGGAAAGAACCGGCAGCTTAACCAATATCAGTATGTCAACCATAATACTCACCTCCTCTATCTGATCTCACAACTTTTATTTTATGATTAATTTGGTTTAAAACCAAAGATTTAAGATCAATAAAAGTCTCTAAGGGATCAGATCAGATATAGGTGCACATAACGTGAATAACTGTTAATGAACGTAATAAATGATGCATGTCTTGAGATGGATGCGGAATAGGGGCCACTAACATCAGAGTGAATTATTTCCAACAAGTTGGAACTTCTAGTGGCTCCTTTCTTAATCCCTTAAGCCATTGAATACATGTTTCAAAATCACTAAAGTCAAGATAATGTAATATTCCATCCTTATGACTCGTATCATGCAAACTCGTGAGATGTGGCCAAAATGTTTATGCCACATTATGGAGGAATTCTCTAATTATTTAGGTGATTTTATTTTTGTTATAGTTATGTCATCAGTATTAGGAGACAACAAAGACTGTGAGAAATTATGATCTAGTTCTAACTTATACAACAATACATCTAAGAAACTACGACCAAAATATTCATTATTATGAGTAATGGCAATCTCGTCGTAACCATGAATTAATACATAACTTTCAAGGTCTTAGACTGGAAAAAATAGACACAAGGTTCCGAGAAATTCTCAGTACACATAAGGTATCCATTAGTCTAATACACTTTTAAGTATTTATATGTAAATCATAAGTCTCCATGGTTTCGACATATAAGAGATCAACCGTTCCAACTCTAAGCTTTCTTTGGTCATTTGATAGCTTCTGAATTGTATGGAATCCTTATGATGAGTACATGAACCATAGAACTAGAATCACTCACATATGTATTAATAGATACATCATATATTACATAAAATAAGTTACCTTTTCTTAGCTAGCTACTCCTTGATTTTAGAGCAATCTGGGCACAATCAGAATTGGCAGTTAGGATTGCTCGTCAAGGACTTAAAGCTAGAGGCAATAGCACCATGATTATCTGTAACAACCATCTTAGAAATGTAATAAATAAAATCCACAAATTTTATCTAAGTTCTTGACGTGCTTTAGACTTAAGATATGTGTTTACATGAAGGCCCATTTAATCAAAAATCTTAATTTCTAAGACGAGTCTATAATTTAATACGATAAAAATACTAGATTTCGAGTCGTAAATGTTCGTATTTATGAAAGTTCTAGTTCAAAATGTTTGCAAATGGCCCTTGCAATTATGGAGTTCATTTGATATAGGAAAGGTATATAAAGAAAGGAAGGGGAACCCTAGTGAGATAAAACAACTATTCATCCGTCTTCTTCATCTCATCTCTCTCTCTAAAACACACACTTGCAGCCTCCATTCACACACACACAAAATTCATCTTTTGATTTTGGGTTGTTAAACCAAAATCATTTGTACTTTTATCCTCCTTGTGAAGATCAAAACACGTTTCTGGAAACAATTCTTAGGTAGCAACAACAAATTTTGAGTTTTTGATCAAATTAAAAGTGTATTTTTCAAGTATTATGTTCTTGATGATTTGGTCCAGTTTTTGAATAAAAATCGTGTTAAAAGCTAATGAGTTTGAGTCTAAATGTGTTTAGTAACCTTTTTGTGAACAAATTTGGGTCATAACATGCTTAAATCTACAAAACCCATTTTTGAAAATGAGGGAAAACTTGTTCATGATGTGCCACACCTTGTTCATGTTGTAGATGGTCTTGAAATCGTTAAAAGTGTTAATGGTTAGTGTTATAATGTATATATGTGCTAGATTTATGTCCAAACAAGTCCTGAAATCGATCTAAACCTTGTTGTCAATCTCGTACCTGTTCTTGTGCCTAGAATGGTTCTGCTGAGACGATCTTGAAGCCTAGATCGTCCTAGGCAGCCTTCTTGTTCTCTTTTGTGCTTGCTCGATTTGATCTTGTGTTGTATTGTGATGTGATGTTATGTTGGTACACTTCTGGGTAACTGATCTTCTAAGATCGGTTTCGCTCAATCTGTGTTCTTGAATCAAAGATGATCTTGTTCTTGCCCTTAAAGTCTATGAAACGATCCTGAGCTAGTTTACCAAAACGATCCTGAGTTGTCTAATGAGACGATCTTGAAGCCTTGACATTGAGACGACCTTGGCCTAGCCTGAACATGAAACGATCTTGAAACCCTAGAAACATGAAACGATCTTGAAACTCTAGAAACTTGAAATGATCTTGAACCAGCTATCAGAAGGACGGTCTTGGTCCTAGAAATGGGACGATCTTGTGCTAATAACCTAGGACGATCTTGCTGAGCCTAAAACGATCCTGACACTAGCTTGACTCTTAAAACGATCTTGTCCTAGGACATAACCTACATGAACATCAATCGACTAGGTCTTGTACATAACTACTAGACCAGTACATTAGAGTTATGAATCATCTTAATTAACAAAGTACGAATTCTATGAACAACTAAATAAGTTCTAAGGCTAAAGTTCATTACTAAAGTCATGTTCAACTCATTAACACGATAAGTATTTAGGTGTGATTTCAAAGACGTTCATTTCGAGTCCAGTTCATGTATTTAAAGTTCATTTAAACACTTTTCGAGTCAAAACTTTCAAAGAGCATCAAAGGACCAAATCATCAATTCATCAAGGTTATTTCAGTGAATAATTAATTACAAGAACTAATACGTGTGTTCATCTATGATCAATGACTTGTGATTAGGCTTACATCAAGACATACTTGGATTCAAATAGATATATCTTACTTATATCTGTGCTCATTCTCTATGCTTGTACACTACGCTTGTACCGGATCGCTGTGAGTCATCGTAGCCCCTTTTTCTTTACTTATGTTTTGGGGTGAAAGGAATACTATCTATGCTTTTATATATGTCGTAACTGCTTTTACTACTCTATGGCTATCTGACTACTTGTTACATATCAGTCGGTCCTGTTAAGGATTGTGTGTGCTCGCTTTATACTATCAGCTGGTCCTGTTAAGGATTGTGTGTGCTCGCTTTATACTATTAGCTGGTCCTGTTGAGGATTGTGTGTGCTCGCTTATACTATTAGCCGGTCCTGTTGAGGATTGTGTGTGCTCGCTTATACATATTAGCCGGTCCTTTGAGGATTGTGTGTGCTCGCTTTATACTATTAGCCGGTCCTGTTGAGGATTGTGTGTGCTCGCTTACTTATGTGCAAGTTGATCTTTAGCCACTACATACTACTTTATACTTGAATTCTATTGACGACATAAAACGCTTTCATACAACTTGTTTGTACACAAACCTACGAACTCACCAACCTTTGTGTTGACACGTTTAAGTATTCCTTTCAGGTATTCAAGCGAATCGTGGCTAGGTCGGGTAGCATGGCACTTTAGCAGCCTGCAGGCTAGGTTTTGTTGTTTGCATGCTTTTGGTTGTGCTTGTTGGCAATATGCCCTACCGTTTCCCCTGTGTGGGAACATTTCGTACTTTTATTTGAATGCTTGTTGACTATGTTTTCGAATATGTGTGTTCAATATATGCACTCATTCAGTTTCCTATGTAACATCCATGTGCGCGTGTGCTTTATCTTACATCCCGAGTTTTCCGCCGCTGTCGGGGTGTTACAGATTGGTATCAGAGCCGTGGTTATAGTGAATTAGGTGGATTTGCCTAGACTATAACTTAGGAACCGCACGTAGCATGCATGATAGGAATTATGTGTGCATTCAATCTCTATGGATTTTATCTATATCTGCGATATCCATGCTATTGTACTCATTCATTCGCAGACCTTAGAACCATGCTACCTTGCCACGTGTACTCATGCAATTGGTATTCGAACTATGAGATGTGATTAAATTTAAATAATGATAATAAACTAGCGAAATGATGTGTTGTTAGCAAGGAAGTACGGCGATATATCATCACAGAAAAGCCTGATCAACTTTTCGCGTGTGGTATATTTTCTATGGGATTGATGGCGACATGGATCGTGCTTAAGATGGTTAGAGTGTGGTAGCAACTCTGGCATGTTCAATAGGTGTTGGTCGGGTGGAGGGTTAGCCGCTGGTACACCCTGTATACATACCTTTGCCAATACCTAGGGAGCATATCAGTACCGTGAACCGACCTTGCATTAGATGTACTAGAGGTGTGGAGGGTTAGCCGCTGGTACACCCTGTATACATACACCGCTAGTGCAACGGATGTAGGTGTTAGATCTGGACCGCATTTTGGCTGTCAAAAGTTAATTGGATTTAAAAATTAAATTTAAGTTGAAATGGTTATATTATTCATCTTGCGAACTATCCTTCATGAATTAAATATCTTATTGTAATGTTACTTTGTACTGCATGATTGATATTGATGATAATGCTCACCTTCAGACGTAATACTTGATTTCTTGAGCTACATGCGATAATGAAAATATAAGTGTACAGGATTCTAGAAAACTAACACGAGTGTGTTGAGAGTGCGTAAATGACGTCACGAACGACTATTTCCTCATTCTAACGCCGATCCCATCTTTTCCTAATATAGGAAAATGGTGCGAACAAGAGCAAACCCGAATGTCGAAGTTCAAGAAAATGGTGTTGGTCGTGGTAACCCTGGAGGTGGTCGTGGCAACCCAAGAGGAGGTCGTGGGGGTCAGCAAGGAAGAGGTCGTGGTAGAGGTCGTGGTGGCCGTGGTGATGGCATGGGTTACGTTGAGAACCCTGATTTGGCCACTATCATTGCTGAACAATTGGCGGCTTCAATGCCTACTATTATCGAACAAGTGAATGCCGCAATGGGTGCTGTTCCGAATCAGAACCGAAGAGCACCTGAAGTTGAATCTGAACCAGTAAGAGTTGCGTCGCAACAAGTGAATCAAGAACCAGAAAATTTTGACCCCGAAGTGGAGTTTGTTGGGTAAGGTGTGTATGTGGGCCCTGGACCCAGGAGGTTTCCCAGGAATGATGAGTATGCTGTGGAGAAAAGAGGTTGCAGTTACACCGAGTTTAAGAAGTGTGGTCCACCAGATTATAATGGAAAAGGAGGGGCAGGCGTGTTTATGAAGTGGTTGGAGAAATTGGAAGCAGTTATGGATATAAGTGAATGTCCATCCCATCAGAGAGTAAGATTCACTGGAGGTTCCTTCACCGATGATGCACTGTCATGGTGGAACACCTTGCTTGGAGCCCGTGGAAGAACTGCTACTTTGGAAACACCATGGGATGAGTTCAAGGAGATGATGAAGAACCGCTTTTGCCCACTGAATGAGATGCAGAAGATTGAGCAGGAGTTTTGGCACCACACCATGGTGGGAGCTGGTCATGCAGAGTATACTAGCAAGTTTCAAGAGTTGGCTAGATTGGTACCTCACTTGGTGACTTCTAAGGCGAAGCTGATTGAGAGATACATCTATGGTCTCATTCCTCATATTCGCAACACTATGACTGGCATTCCTCCTTACTCGATTGAAGAAGCTATTCGAAGAACTAGTGCCATGACTGATGACTTGGTTAGGGCTGGAACACTGACTAATTCTGCAGAGAAGAAGAGGGACTTTGGTGAACCTAGTAAGAGAAGGGATTTCAGAGCTGACAAGAGAGTCAGAGTTGGAAAGGTGTTTGCAGCAGTTGAGCCAGGACAGAAGGCGTATGTCGGTCAATTTCCCCAGTGTGCTACTTGTACTTATCATCATTCAACAGCAGTGCCATGTTGATTTTGTTAGAATTGTCAGAAGTTTGGGCACTTGGCTAAAGATTGCAGAGCAGCCAGAGTTCCAGCAGCACCACTGAATGTTGCTCCAAGAAACTTCAGAACTCTTCCGGTTAATCAGAGAGCCTGTTATGAGTGTGGCAGCACTGAGCACTACCGCAATGCTTGCCCAAGAATTGTTAGGCGACCCGCCCCAGCCGCAGCCAATCAGAATCCTCTACAGATTGTAGCACCAAATCCACCAAGAGCTAACCAAGCCCAGCAGGCCAGGGGCCGAGTCTTTGCTTTGAATGCTGTGGAAGCTGCTAACGATCCGAACGTTGTCACGGGTACATTTCTCTTAAACAATCATCTAGCTACTGTGTTATTCGATTCGGGTGCCGACTACAGCTTTATCTCCACTAACTTTGTGTGCACTATTAACGTGAAACCCATTCGTACTCATGCATGTTATGAAATAGAGGTAGCAAGTGGTGGAATCTCTAAACTTGACCAAATTGTGCCTAAATGTGTGTTAACACTTGATACTCATTCATACTATATAGACTTAGTCCCATTTGAAATGGGTAGCTTTGATGTAATAGTGGGGATGGATTGGTTGTCCCTGGTAGATGCTACCATTGTATGTCGCGCAAAAATCCTCAGAATTCCCTTAAGTGGGGGAGACGTACTAGAAATCCAAGGTGAATGACCCGAGTCACACAAACGAATCCTAATGAGCACGACAACCGAAGTAATCAAACTAGCCGATATCCCAATAGTCCGTGATTTTCCCGATGTATTTCCTGATGACGTTCAAGGATTGCCTCCGTCTCGACAAGTTGAATTTCGAATTGATCTCCTACCTGATGCAACTCCAGTAGCAAAGGCACCATACCGTTTAGCTCCTTCTGAAATGCAAGAACTCGCGACACAGTTACAAGAGCTACAAGACAAGGGTTTCATTTGACCAAGTTCTTCACCATGGGGTGCACCGGTACTATTTGTCAAGAAGAAAGACGGATCTTTTCGCATGTGCCGAATTTTCAATTCAATTAGTTTGACTTTGTGGCACATAACAAATCCTTCGCATTATGGACATCAAATTTAAGAATATGGTTTTCTTTTTTCTTCTTGTCGACCGCACAAAAAAAAATATTGTATTTTTCTTTTCTTTTTTTATTATTATTTCATTCGGAGGCCACAAAATAAAAAATTAAAAAAGGAAAGGAACATATCCTTCTGTTTCATTCGTCGGCTTAAAAAAAATTCCAAAAACAATTGTTTTTGATTTCAAGATCTTGAAGCAGTAAACAAAATCGATTTATTCATTTGCAAGATCATATTTTCGGTGTTAGCTCCAAACAATTTATGGAACAAAACAATACAAATCATTAGATCGATTAAGAACCATTGGCTCATGATACCACATGTTGGAATAATTATGATTCGTATTGTAAATAGAATGAAAATATGATAATAATTATAATACCTGATCCAGTAGACCTTGTAAGGGCAATAACGTTTGCCATTGATTGTCAGGTTTCCAAAACGAGATGATTGTATTTAGATGGGATATGAGTTTTAGGAGAGAAAATGCACACACAAAAGGTGAAAGATTAGGGTTAAAATGGTTGGAAATGACTCTCTATTTATAAAGAGATCATTTACAACTTTAGCCATCTGGTGTTTAGTATGTGCAATATAAGTCCCCGTATTTCCAATCATCTAATAGGAAACCCTATAATATGTCTTTAAGAGTAAATACGTCCATCGTATAGTTACTAGACATGGGGATGTCAGTTATCGTCAATTATCATATCACGAATGATAAACGATCAGTGACGGTCACATTAACGTGGTTCCAACAGAACCTACATTTAATTTGGATTCATTTTCATGGTTAGCTAATGGAGGCGTTTCAATTAAAATGTAAAATATAATATAAAGATAGTTATAACCAAACCTTGCAAACATGTTCCCATTCTTCACTTGTTAGGTTGAACATATTTGTATGAGGGTTGTAAATGTTTCCCGTTTTCCGTCTCAAATATGACCAAGCGAGATACTTCCCTCTGATGTAATCATACTTGTTTTTCAGTTGTTTTTGATTAGCCACTATACCATATGCTTCATTGAGTTTTTTCCCCAAGACAACCCAAGACTCCCTCTGTAAGCTTACTTCCATGTAACCCAACATATTGGTTTCTTCTATACATGTCTCTAGAAACAATTTATCTTGCTCATTCGTAAGTTTTAGCCAACTCTTGTCACCCATGCCTAATAGAGAATCAAAAATAACATTTATAAACCTACAAGTTTCCACCAGGCTACTAGCACATTATAAATCCAATATGACCAATTATGTTGTCATCATGATAATAAACATTGACAACAATATTCCACTCAAAACAGATATAAGGATGGCTACGTACATATATATAAATCGATAACTAGATCAAAATAATAATATATGAATGCAATGTGCATAAGCATTTTCTACAAATAATTTTATGAGTCCACAAATCAAATAATTAACAATATCATAAAAGTAATAAGTAACTTTAAAAAAATGAATTAACGAACCTAATTTGAGAATATAGACCTTCGTGAGGATAATCTTTGCCCTAGAAAAAAACGAACAAAGATACTTATGGCTTAAGAAAAATTTAGAAGTATAGATATTGTTGGATGAAGAAAGATTGGAGAGAGGAAGAGGGCCGCTGCTTCTTTTTTTTTAGGGTTAAGACATTTTTAGAGATAAAGTTATGTCTAGGTCTCTTAGAGGATATTTATAGATTTATAGTCTAAAAAGCAAATGAAAAATAAACGCTCCTTCTTATTTTGTCTGACCGAAAGGGACCTAGAGCCCATTAAGAGTTTTTGATAAAATAAAAAAAAAACGGCCCCTTAGTTTTACATGAAATTAATTATCGAAGAGGTTTTGATTTCGTCAAGCTTGAATTGATGAATAGAAAACTTCCATGTTATCCCGTTTACAAGGTTTTGTTAATGGTAAAGAATAATATTAAATTATCTTTAATGATTTAGGGTATTCAATTCATAGCCTTGATTGTGATGGTATATTGGAGGGTCATGAAACTGAAGTCATTGATGGTGTTATAGTTTTTTTTTGAACATTATTAGTATTATAGTTTGTTTAGCTTAATTAGAGTCATTGATGATAATTTATAACTATTCTTTACCATTAACAAAACCTTGTAAACCGGATAACACGAAAGTTTTCCATTCATCAATTCAAGCTGAAAAAAATCAAAACCTCTTCGATCATTAATTTCATGGAAAACGAAAAATTTGATCTTTAAGTTAACAATTCGTTGATCATACATCATATAAATTTAATCATTAATACAACACAAATGAAAATCATTACTAAGATAGATGAATGTTGATTTAAAATTGATTTCAAAACTTAATTTTTATTTTTATATTGGTATATCTATATCTATATTGCTTTATAAAATAAATTGAACCCCTCTCTTAGATTTAAGAACCTGATATGTCTAATTTATCCTTCATTTTAATATATTCTTATTTTCACAGTATAGACTGTGACTAAAATACCCTTTAAAAAATCAACATGTATCACCCCCTCACACGGAAACACACATAGCAAAAACCTTAATTCACAATTTGTCCCCCTCTTCCTCCATTTCACATCCTACCGTAAAAATTCATCACATCGCCAGCCGCAATATTTTTACTTTTATGTTAATAACCACATTGCCACCTCCGTCGTCATCACTGCTGCATTGTACGGGCACCAATCTAATATAGATAGATAGATTTATAATGACAATTTATGAAAAATTGAGTGACAAATTTGGGATTTTAACAAATTTACGCTTTTTACCAACAAGTAAAATAACAATCAAAAATAAAAAAGGGGGCAAATTGCATCTTCCAGCCCTTCCAAACCCTATATCAAAAGAATTACTCACAAACAAAATTTCCACGTAATTTTACATCGTATCCTGCCCTGCCCAAAAACACATTGTTCAAAACCATTGATGTCAAACAATAACATCAACAACACAGGCGACAACAAATTATGCGACCAAACGACACGCCGCAAAATCTGCAGTCTCTGTGAAAGACCAGCAACTGTTTGCTTATGTGACTCCATTCCGGCCGTACCACTTTCCACCTCAACACAAATAATAATCCTGCACCACCCACATGAACAGAGACACCCACTTGCCACTGTCCCTGTCCTCAACAAATGTCTCAAAAACTGTCACATTATAACTGGCCGCCGTTTGCGCCGTGGTGTTTCAGCCGTTCTGGATTCTCTTTATGATGATGCTGAAGAGAATAAGCCTGGCCAATCTGTTCATGCTGCCTTTCTCTTTCCCGGTATACCCTCTTTATTATATATAATTATTATACATATAAGCTTAGGTGTCGAACAACCTTATATTCCCTTTTTCCATATATATATATATATATATATATATGGAGAGAGAAGGGATCAAGTGAGAACCACATATATGGTGAGAACCGTGAGAACCATTGGAAAATCATCTTTAAGGGCTTTGCCCTTAGCATTAAGGGCTACGCCCGTACCGTAACAACCGTCACCATCTCTTGGATCATCTCTTGGATCGCCGCCTATCAAATCCATACCATTCCCATATGCGTCCGGTGACAACCCCTTTAGAACGGATGTAGAGCAACGCCCGTACCGTATCCGTACGTTTTCTTAACGCGTAACCCATATGATTTTTTACAAAATTTTTTTATTTTTATTATTATTTTTTTTTTTGGAATAGGTTTTTGTTAAAAGAAAATAAAAAACAAAAAAAAGGTGAAAAACAAAAATTAAAAAAATAAAAAGCCACAAAAAAAGAAGAAAGAAGGAGGGAAACTAGTGGTATATATGTATATATTTTATGAATTGTGTGAATATAGATAATGGTTGTGTCAAAGGGGGCTTATTAATTTTAAAGTTTATTGTAATACAGAAAGTGATAAGTAGGGAGAGTATGGTTTTAAATCCAATCCCTGTGTCGATTTAACCGTAGTAGTTGATTTAGCTAGCCCGTGCATGTTAGCCATGGGACTGGTAGTTGAGGGTCATACGGCCTGTTATCTTTAATTTTGTGTAGAAAGTGAAGCGGATAGATTCATTTGTAACATACCGTATGAGGTTGTTGAAATTGAATTTAGGGGTAGCAATCGAGACGGGATAGGGTTGGTGCTTAAACCTCCTGAGTCCTGAGCCTAAAGAAAAGAACTCTAACCACCCTTTTAGTTGAAAGTTGCGGTTTCCTAATATTCCACCATACTTTAAAGTTGTGATCCTAAGATATTGCGTCGAAGAATGACTTCGATTGTAGTGGCCCAAGTCTTCTCAATCTTGTATAGCAATGATTATGCCTATGAGGCTAGTAGGCTTGACAAGGACATAAGGACTCGGGAGTTTGAGTGTAGGGGTTTGTAACGACCTTTCCTATGTTAGACTAAATAAATTAATTTGTAACCACCTTATTAGTTCAAAGTTTTGGGCCCTTTGTATTTCTGTTATGGTTTTAAGTTTGGGATATGCAGATATGGGGCCGTGACTTTGGGATATAGGGTAGGGGTTACCCAACCCGACTTGATTTGATAATTGAGTTGGGTTTTTCAACCCTAACTTGCAACCTGCCAAACCAGACATGATCCATATGGCTTGTTGGCAGGTTATCAAGTAACCTATATGAATCTAGTAAATTTTAATAGCCGTACATGATCTTATCTTGAACTTTTGAGCTAGTGTTTGAATTTAGGAAGGCGGAAGAAAAGCGAAAAATGGAAGAAATTATAAGATTGAGGTCAAAAGGTTATGTTATGGCCTTATGGGGGTGGAGGTGGGGTGGGAGGTTTTACTTTCAAGTTTAGGACTTTAGGTTGAATTGAATATTTAAAAAAAAAAAAATTGGGCAGGCGGTTTGACCTGTTAACCTAATTGGCTAACCCAAACCCGATCTTGACCTGAAATAGATCAAGTTGGTATGTTAAGATTTCAGAATTTCAATCCATAAATTTTCGTGTCGATTTTTGGGGCATGTTGAATATTGCCACCTCTAACTATGACTATGGATTTCATTCCCATATTTCAATCCTATAGTATCAACCTATGGAATAGTACCCATTACCTTTTTCCCTTACCCTTCAATCAAACCCCCCTCAAGCGTTATCTCTGCTTATCTCTAAAGCAGGTAAGGGTGTGTTTTTAAGACAAATAAGCAGTTTTGAACATTTGGATCAGCATGCATAACAGCATGTTGGTATATATGTTTTTGTACAGCAAATAATTTTGTAATATTAAAGCATACACTTGGTTTAACTATGTATGTTGAATGAGTTGCTTATGTGAAAATCTTAAAAAGCTGTTTTGCATATATTTAAGTTGTTGGATTCAATATCACAAGTTTACCCTTAGGTGGAAGAATTAGTTTTTCCAGTAAGCTGATTATATTTTGATAAGCATAACTTGTAAAAGTATGCAATCCGAAATACCTTCTATGGCGTGCACAAGGAATTGCATTGCACTTGTCTCGTTATGATATGAGGTTGTTTCTCAAACATTATGAGAACTGAAGTTATTCAGTTGAGATTTGCATGATGTCTTTTGGAAATTAGTAAATCTGGTCTCGACATATTTTAATTGCTGACATGTATTACTTTATAGGTACAGATCAAACTCCTTCGATGGAGATCAATGAGTGGAAATCTTCTTTTGGGGATGCTGATTCAAACAGATTTGTTTTGATTGCTTTTGATGGGACATGGAAGCATGCAAAGGAAATGGTTTTTGCTAGCTTTCCATTCGTGTCAAAGTTTGCCACTCAGGTATGTTTGAGCTATGACGTTAATGTTGATGGCGAAACGATATTCAGCTCTGCTTTAACACTTAGGAAGGAACCTTTTGGCGGCTGTATGTGTACAATGGAGGCTGTTGCACGGTGTTTACGAATACTTGAACCAAATGGGATAGAAATTGAGTCTAGGTTAGTCGAAGTTTTAAGAACTATGGTTAGATTTCAGGCTTCTTTCATAAAACCCATAAATCGAAGGCCTAAGTTGTTGAAAAAGTGCAAAGATGACGAGAAATAATTTAATCCTTATAAACTTTCATTTTAATTGTATGTGCTTAATTCTGGTTTTATTTCATCCATTATGTTTATGCTATGTTTTGTGTTCTATAGTTTCTTTTTCCTTTTGTGTTATGAGATTTTTATGGATGATGTTATATATGTATCTATATCTATAACACCTTATAAAACAAACTCAACCCCCCTCCTTAATTAAGATTTTGAAATACCTAAATTACCCCTACAAATTCAAGATTCTTCTCATTCATCCATTGAATGTACCCAAAATACTCCTAACAATTTTACAACCCACACAAATCCAAGGTGAAACCCTAATCTAATTATCTATCTACATCTATATTATTACTGTATATTATAAAGCAAATCTTATTTTGTTGAATGTTACGTTTCAAAGCACCGCCAATCGCCCCACCAACACCGTCGACGCTACCTCCGCATGCCAACATTCGTTACTGTCACCATCGCCGGCCATACATCACCACCACTGCCACCTCCACCGCCGCACGCCACCACCACCCGTCACCGCCATCACCGCCACATCGTGTAGGTACCCTTCTAGTACACATTATATAGGGACTAGTTCAACAAAACATATCTCATATAATACTTGACAATGACCACATATTGCAAGTTAAATATTTTAATTGTTCGAATTCAAGCTTTAACTAAGATGAAGCTCTTTTATGATAAAAGATACAACATTATATTATATATATACTAAAAAGCTATATGCTTTTACAGGTTATCTATGGATACAAGTTCCAAGTATGCATTGCATAGATAAAACAAACCCAATAAATAACTTTAACGCCCGTTAAATATAGTAACTAAATCTATTGCAAAACAAGTACTTTTCTTTAACGGTCATCGATGGACATCACATTACTTGACAGAATATTAACTGTAGCTAATAGTATAGATTTTATTGCTTCAAGTACAACTATGTATTACGTAGATAAAACATAAACAGTAAACAACTTTAACGGCCATTAAGTGTAGTCACAAAGTCTGCTACAAACACGGGTTCTTTTCTCTAACGGTCATTGACGGCCATTACATTACTTGACATAACTTTAACTGTAGTTAATAGTATATCTTGAGGTACAACTATGTATCGCGTAGATAAAAACAAAAAACAATAAAATGATTTAACGACCGTTAAGTGTAGTCAAAAAAATCTGTTGCAAAACAGGTCTTTTTCTTTAATAGCCGTCAACAACCATTACATGACTTTTAATTTAACGAAGTTTACTTACAGTATGTTACGCCCGAACAAATTGCGGGTAACTTTACTAGTTAAATATCAAATGGACAATATTTCATGAATCATCCATGCTTATTTTGGCCTGCTTTGTTATTATCACGCCATAGTGTTGCCCATAATTTGTACAAGTCACAGGGTGATCACCATCAAATTACATCTTCAAACAATACTTTGCTAATGTGGCGGGTTATAGTATCAGGGTCAAAGTAGGAATTGTAGTAGAACGTTTTGGCTACTAATAAAAACGTCTGTTTTAAATCTGGATCAAGATCCTCAGGTGAGTGGCATAGCACGAGTTGCACAAGTTCTTGCATTTTGGATTCGATTTCAGAGCCTATGGTATTTTTCCCCTGAAAACATGCATATAGTTCTCTTTAAATTGAACGATTAACCAATTAACGGATAATAAACTAATAACACAAAATATAGTACTTATATACCTCACGGGAGATTTGGTGACAGAGGTCATCTGTGATTTTAGAGAGTCGCTTGTATTGAGGATGAAATAATAGTTCCTCAGGTAACAATTGGCCACTGCTCATAATTATCATACTAATTATAAGTTCTGCTTTTCCTTGTGCTTCATCTGCTCCTTTTTGCCAGCCCAATAGCCATGATGTCCACTTTTTCCCCGTAAATACAAGAAAAAGCAAACAATTAGCAAAACTAGGAGACTCTGGTGTGTGATAATGATCAACGGGACAGCAATGGAAAACTTACAGCACCATGGAGGTGCGGGTAGATATCTATGCCATAGGCTGCCGTTGTTTCTGAGGAGATCTGTTTGAGAGTTTCACGAATTGCATACACCAACACCTGCCATTGTTTCTTGCCTTTATGATGGAATTGGGAATTTGTGAATGCATGTATGAATGCTTGTGTGTCATTGTTTGACACTTCGGGTTTGGTAAAGAATGAGGTAATGGCTTTGAGTAGGATGATCGTTTTGGCCCAAGCTAGTCGCTCAGTGCGTCTTTCTGGTTCAAATATGCTTGACGCTGCCTCGTAGTAAGACGATAAAAGACTTGTGTTTAGGTTTCCCTCAATATTAAGATCTGCATACCATCTGTTAAGGATTTAATTAATTATAAAACTATAAATGCAAGAACAACTAAACACCCTTTCTAATTAGCAAATCTTGTGTAGCTGCATAGACTAGCTCAAAAAAGATCAACAAGAAATAACATACTTTTGAAGATGGCACCATTCTAATTGATGAATTGCTTGACAGTGATTGTAGTCAATTTTGGCCATCTCAAGATATGTGTCATTGCTAACGTTTCCCATCCTACATTATTATCAAAAAGGGAAGGAGATGGAGGTATGTAAATAACAATACATTTTGTTATATGCAACAATACTTCTTTTTTTATATATATACACTTGTATGTTGTATGTTGTACATTATACCTATAGAGAATCTTGGCTATCCAGATGTCTTTCGCACCTCCATATTGTTCCAAGTAATATCTTGCCTCAAGTCGAGGTAAGCTAGCGTACCATGGCACGTCGAGCGCATGACCTACCTGTTAACAAACAGATGTACAGAGGTGGGCATTTTAACTTAAAATGTCATTACTTTCTTGTTTCTGGCTACCTTAACCAATAATCATTCATTTTTTAACACTAACTAAGAATTAAGAAGTAACTTTTTTTAAACAAAAACTGGAATAGCTCATCAACTTAAACCCTCTTGGCTCATACAAAGGTACTAATGTTTGACTGGCAAGTCGCCAAATTTCCACATCGATATGTATACTCGTAACATATAAGGTAGGCTATTAATTTGTCTCTTGTATGTGATAAATGTTAGTGATGTACCTCTCCTGGCAAGTCCTTAGCTACAACCCATTTGTCTAAAAGCTGGTTGGTTGATTGCTTTTGGGTCAGATAGTTTTGGGAAAACATTTTGGCATCATTGAGGATTTGTTCTCCTGGAAACAACACTTGAGATGCTCGAAAGACATTAAAGGTGACTGTTATAGCTTGTGATGTTGAGTCCGTATAACACACAAATTTTCCATCTTTATTGAACCGGTGAAACGCATCTATCAGAAGAACAAAAAAGTGATTTCAATTTCCTACTCGTATAAACTAATAATAATAAGTACGAGTTTAATATAATCAATGACTATTCATATGTTGTTCATGAAACCAACCTGGAGATACTTGATAACCATTTAATCTAAGAACTCGAAAACCCATCGATGTATCGTCAAGGTCGGGTACATCAACGTGTCTGGAATATCCGATTCCCTGATCATTCCAATGCCTTCATATATATATATGATATATCATAACAAGATATTAGCAATTGTTTTTTGTAAAAATAGAATCGGTATATATATCATTTTGTGAAACACTCTTCTCTTTTACAAGGCTTAAGACCTTTTATATATATCATTTTATGAGTCAAAAATTGGAAAACATTAGGGATATGCAAAGTTTGAATATCATTTTCATGAGTGGTCACTTATTTTTAATTAACCATTTGAGATGTCAATTATGCGTTGCACTATTACCTGTAGATATGAGCTGCACAATCCTTGATCTCAGAACGAAAATAACGTGCAACTCCAAGACGTTGCAGGCGATCAATAGTCCAAATATGTTCAAAAAGGTCTACAGGGTACGCCATTGGCACTGCATGAAAATACTTTTTAATAAGTTTTGATATAACATGTGATCTATGTGTGAGGATGGTGCTTCAGCGGACAAGTAGAGTTCTATGTGGTGAGCTGTATGTGTATCAAAATGGTGTATAGGGGTTCCCACCTACTTACCTTTTTTTTCACTTCAAATTTGAAGCGACCTAGGCCAATTAGGCTAGGGGTTTTGCCTAGACCCACTTAGTGAAAGTAGTATATGGCAACAAGTCGACTATGTTGACCCCCCGGTGTCCGAATTTTTGATATAAAAATAACTGATTTTAAAGGAAAGTAGTGTCATTATTTTAGGAGTTAAGAAATCCAAGTTGCAAATTAATTCATTGATGTTATCATAAGAGAACTAAACATTCTACTATATTTATTACTCCGTAATACTAAAATACTGGACATAAATTAGCTATTTTCGTAATGCTCATACCTCCACCATTAAATTGGGAAACAAGGTTAGTCAAATATGCAAGACAATTTTGATCCTTAGTTTGCATGAAGGCAAAAGCTGTTGCTGCTGGAGAGAAGGCGATGGATCCATTAAAGCGTTGAAATTTTAGAAGTTTTTCCCATTCCAAATCTTTAGAATTCATTCCTTCCAAGCTATGAAGGAGAGTTGTCGGGGTTGTATGGAATACGTCCATTGGTATTCTTTTAGTACAATCAATCAAATCATTCACGGGTTAGTAAATTTAATTGAGGTTGTTTAAGGAAACGAAACACGCTTATAAAAACAGTTGAAGCAAGCAAGTAAGCTAGTATTACTGACTTTACAAGCTTGAGGTCTCGTCTTGCATATATATCCTTCAAAACCTTGGAGTCCACTTCCATTTTGATTCCTAGTTGTTCTGCAAGTGTAAGGAGCTTAGTGAAATTCATCTCAAAACCAGCTGTCATGTGTTCATCCTTCTCGTCTTCAAGCTTGTTCATGTTTTCATTCACAAATTTCATTCCTACGTACATGATTACATTTAACAGACGATTAATAGATGACTAACGGATAAAACTATGGATATATTTCCTTTTCTTAATTACTATTTTAGGAAATTTAGGTAAAAATGTTGCGCGCATTATGTACTAACTTAGTGGTGTCACCTTTATCACGCTTATGAGGATGAACCTTCCAATAAGTTAATGCGACAACACAAGCTAACGTGTTGAGGAGCCTATCGAAGGCCGAAAACAACATAGGCTCACCCCACGAGCCATCTGGAAGCTGATGGTTCACGATCCATTCTAGACTCGAGGGGAATTGAGGACCAAAGTTTGGTCCGTTGATATTTTCAATTAGTGCAACCCAAGCTGTGTCGTAAGCTGAGGAACTAATCTCTCCATCTCCCATTGATCCAAATATTGACTTGATTTCTTCGACATATTCTTGGATATCTTTGGTCTTCCATACAAAATTAATGAAGTCAGGTTAAGTGATCAGTGGCAACTAAATCTATTATTCTAAATCTCTTATTTAATTAAGTAGTACCTCCGAACTGGTGATAGAAATAACATGAGTTTTGTTTGACTCATCCACAGCAATAGCATGTTTCACAAATGGAGAATTACTTTGCTCTTGCCCATCTATATATATATAAGACATTACACGATTATAATTTACGTATTAATCACTAGTAATCTAGGCATATACTTGAGATGAATTATATCACATCACAGATATATAATATATGGGGTACGTACATTATCACATTTGTAAGTAATTTGACGAGATTATAATTTACCTATAGTATGTTACGTTGTGTATATATCCATATATAAGGCCAAAAGTATTATTGATCGTTCAAATGATTAAATACCTTTGTAGTAAGGTTTATGGACAGCATTGCACCGAAAGTTGGCAAACTTAGTAGCACCTGAAAATGCAAATTAGATCATTGGTGATGATATACAATTACATATAAATTCTGTAAATTAAGTAATATGCACTTGGGCTAAACATATAACAAACGATATAATTAAGAAAACAAAGAAAAGGTTGACAAGATGTATGCCTATAGAAGAATGAAAAAGGTTATTAGGATGATGCCATTGAGGATGGACATGAGTGGTGCGAGGGGAGAATAGATGGTGAAAAGTGGTGGTGAAAGAAGGATGGTTGAAGACGATGGTGTTCATCATTTTAGTTCAAATGGTGTTAATTTCTTGTTTTGCCAAATTCTTGCAAGAAGTAAGCCACTATATATATAGGTAGAGGTCGCAATTTTGACACGGACCCGTTAACATTAACAACATATGACACAACACGAAGTTAACATGTTTTATGTTTGACCTTAACAGATTTTGCCTCATGTTCGTGTTTAAAAAAAATAACATTATAAATCTGTGTCTTAACATGTTAACTCGTTAAGACCCATTAAGATGCTAAGTATTATTATGATAAAAGGATTATTATTTGTTATATAGTTATATACGGAGTAATATTTAAGATTTCTATGAAATGTTGTATTGTTAAGGAGTTTTATTAAATGTTAAATAGGATTAGTGGCTCATTTCTAATGTTTTAGAACTTGGAAGGTATCACATGGCTTCAAGTCACTTTTCTCATTTATGAGACTGGATTAATGGATTAATAGAGCATTTTTCAATAATTTTAGATTTCATCCCAAATATTCGTGTTATTTAAAAGTTGAGTAGAATAATATATCTTTTTTTAATTAAAAAAAAGAGGTTTATTAAATGATTATTAGTTAATACTTTTATAAAATGTATATAATTAACAGGGAAATTAAAATGTTTTTATCTTGTAGGCATGTTATCTTTATTTTATTTAATTTTATCCCCCCTCTAAATACAAAATTTTACAAACAAATTTTGTCGCCAAAACTATTTCATAAAAACGGAATCTATAAATAATGCCTCAAAGCATATATTGCTTCCATTATCATAGTCAACTAAGGGTAGATGAAGGAATGATTCAAGGCATCTTTTTAGCAGCACTTATAATCTTAATTTTCATCTGTTTTGTTTTATCCCATGATAACAAGTACTAGTAGAGTTTAAAATAATTGTTAGAATCAAGCACACATCCATCTACCTGTATTAATTACTAGTAATACGTGAGATTAATTATCACAAATAGTATATGGGTACGTACAATATGATCACATTTGTAAGTAATTTGACAAGATTATAATATACGTATATAGTAGGTATATCCATATCCATATGTAAGGCCAAAAGTATATTTTGAACGTTCATGTATTTAAATACCTTTGTAGTTAGGTTTATGGACAGCATTGCACCGAAAACTGGCAAAGTTAGTAGCACCTACAAGATTAGATCATTGATATATGATTTACAATAAGATATATAAATTCTGTAAAATAAGTAATATATATGCATTGTGTACATTGTGTACATGTACTTGGGTTAAACATAAAACAAACAACGATATAAGAAGAAAACAAAGAAAAGGTTGACAAGATGTATGCCTATAGAAGAATGAAAAAGGTTATTAGGATGATGCCATTGAGGATGAATATAAGTGGTGCGAGAGGAGAATAGATGGTGAAAAGTATTGGTGAAAGAAAGATGGTTGAAGACGATAGTTTTCATCATTTTAATTAGTTCAAATGGTATTAATTTCTTGTTTTGCCAAATTCTTGCAAGAAATAAGCCACTATATATAGGTAGACATGCATTGGTAGAGCTCGCAATTTTGACACGGGCCGGTTAACATAACTTGACACAATACGACATTAACATGTTTTATATTTAACTTTAACCGGTTGTTTTCGTGTTTCAAAAACTTAAACACTATATAATATGTGTCTTTAAGAAGTTAACTTGTTAGGACCCATTAATACTTCTATGGTAAGTAGTAGTTATGATAAAAGGATTGTTATAGTTATATACGAGTAATATTGAAGACTTTTAAGGAATTTTGTGTTTTTGAGGTGTTTCATTAAATGTTAATAGGGTTAGTGATTCATTAATATATAATTAATGTTTTTGACTTTGGAAGAATATACTTGAGTTTGAGACACTTCCCATATTTATATAGGATAGACTAATAAAGAGTTTTTTTGAAAGTTTTACATTTCATTTCAAATATTCATGTAATGAAATGTAAGAGTATGAGTAAAATATTATTTAGAAGATTTTTATTAAATGATTATTAGTTAATATTTCTATAAGATGTATATTAGCAAATTTTAAGAGGTCTTTATCTTATACGCCTGTTGCCTTTATTTTATATTTTTTTATTCAACCTCAAAATACAAAAATAACAATCAAATTTTGTCGCCAAAAGCATTTTATAAAAACGGAATCCATAACTAATCCCTCAAAGCATATATTACTTCCATTATCATAGTCAACTAAGGGTAGATGAAGGAATGATTCAAGGCATCTTTTTAGCAGCACTTATAATCTTAATTTTCATCTGTTTTGTTTTATCCCATGATAACAAGTACTCCGTAGTAGAGTTTAATAGAATCCAACTAATTTTAAAAAGGGTTGTTGGAATCCCAATAGATTCCTTCATAATATAAATCATAGTATACAAAGTTAAAAAGACTAGGAATCTAACTATCTAAGATAGTTAGTGTCAACTTTAGAAATATTCTTTACATTTAATTTAGTTCTCGTCGAACTGTCTATTGTATGTAGTAACATCTTCATCACGAATACAATGCGCGCATGAGACAGTGAGACTTATGAATACTATATTAAGGTATCAACATCTAACAAGTCTACTTACAGCCATTTCAAAAAAAAAAAAAATTCCCACTTTAGCCATATTCTGTTAAGAGATCAACATCTAAAGAAGTCCACTTCAATTCATTAATGCATATGTTTTGTTTTTTTTGTGTTTGTTTTTTAATTATTACAGTTTTTTATAATATTATCAAGAGTTCACAGTTAGAAGCACCAATATATTATACTACACAACCCGGTTTTTATGTAGTTACAAAGAGATCTTCCGGTTGGTCTATGTTAACGAGATCTTCTTCACTATATTCTTGATCCAAAGAAAGCCAAGAAGGGATTGAATATCCCCAAAAACGTCTTTAGGGGGAGTTTTTTGAACCCCTATGTCAACAAAACCATTACTAGAACAAGTATGGGTTATCTTTAACATAAAAAGAGAGAGAGAAAAGTTATAAACAAAGACTATTGAAAGTTATTACCTATTTATCTCGGTCTGGTTTAAAAAACCGAGATTTTCAATAAAATAACCTCAACTTTGGCAAGTGTACACGTAATTCGCCAGAAGCTATTGGCACGTATTATAATCCGGGTTGTGAAAACCTGAACTTCTGATAAATAGAGTCTGAAGTCTCGTTTGTGTTTCAGAAAACCTGATTATGATCATTGTAGACATAGTCGTACCAATTCTATAAATATTTGTGTTGACCATTGGATTCCGTTTTTAAAAGGGAAGTGATTTTTGTACCAATATTTTTGATTGATGTACCACAACGTATGAGTTTTACAGCAGATTGTACAAATTAATATTGCATGTTTGTGATAAATCTATTGAAAGAAATGATACTAATATCACTTCCCTTTTTAAAAACATCTCTTTTCTCCAAAATTTACTAAATATTGTTTGTAATTCCATAAAGTCCCATATATGGGGTCATGGGGATGCTTATGAACCAATTTTTTTTTATGACCAAATAAATTTCAATTATAGTGAATATCTCTCTATTCATACGTAAAAAATCTCTCTAAAATCTCCTGTTGATATAATTTCCATTATTTTCATAATTTTATTTGCAATAATAAAATATACCAAATTGATAAGGGGAAAAAAAAAACAAAAACAACTTGACATTGCCTTCTATTTTATTTACACCCCAAATTGGTAACCAATCATGATCTTCATTTTTGAGGTAAGGCTAGTGACTTCAATAATGAGAATATCAAAAGTTCATGGAAAAAAAACTTGAGGTTTCATGTTAGGTCAGAAGGTATTCCCTTACATATGGATGCGTTTCTTCATGTGTTGGAATTTCGGGTGATACCACTCGTAGCAGAATGATACTCATGCAACCATCAGTTATCCAAATTAGCAGTTAATAAGGAAAAAAAAAAAAAGACAATGTTGCGTACTTGATTTCTCCATACCTATCTACGAAGCTGTTCTACCAAATAACTATATCCTCTTTAATTATAACTAGCAAATCGCGCTATACGCGACCAAATGCACAACTTGCCATTAATATTTTTAATACAGCCAACTCGGCAGAGAAATCTTGAAAATTGGCGATTTATAGTAATGAAAGTAGAAGCTCTCGAGAGGCTCCTCATCTACTTTAAACATTTACAGGTGTTGTATGCTAACAGTAGTAACTATAGTGTAACTGCCTCCTAACATTTTCCAGGGATGCACATTTTTCATTCTGCATAATTCTAACATTCATCATCCAATTCCATCTCCCGAAAATGAAAATAAAAATCTGCTGTTAATGGAAACCTTCTCTTCTAGACCTCAGTAAAGAATCTTCCGCTACAATCATATAAAAGTTTCAGAGTTGAGTTAAAAGAAATTAAAGACATCAAAACTTGTTTCTACACATTTGGACCCATAAGTTTTCATTTTTCCACCTACTTTATCATTGATAGTATTCAAGATGAAAATTTACAGCACACATTAGTACATTACATTACACCCCTTTCCATACCTCGTAGCAGCATAATCTAAATCTCATAAAACATTAATGACAATCGAGATATTAACTATGGGTGGCATTTTCAATCAGTCTATGTGATAAGGGTTTGATTTGGGATCTATTTTAACGTTAACGGGTCAAACCAAAAAGGAAAGAGGGTTTTTTTTTTAAAAAAAGGTAAGGGTTGAGCCAAGATGTTAGCAGGTCGGCCTAACTCATATCCCCACCGTTTTGACTTGTCTTTGACAATTGACTTGTTATCCACACCTCCAAACAAACCTATGTTGCCACCTGGAGTGTACACCAAAGATAAAGGACCAGAAAAGAAAAGAAAAAATAACACCAATTCACTCGGTTAAATGAAGAGGTTCATCTTCATATAAAAAACTGGAATGGACAACCTCGATAACCAAAGCAGATACAAAATTCCACAAGCATATTATGGTATATATGCGACTCCTTAACCAAAAAGAACACTCATAAAAACCAGAGAGCATTTAAAGGACATCGCAAGGATAGAAGATCGGCTACTAAATCCTTTTGCTTCTTTGCTGTCATATCTCCAAAATTCTCACTTTGGATAAGCATATTAATGCAGTACTTCACAAAAGAGCAATAGACTCTCAAACATTACTTGTACAAACATGTAGATAAAATTTGTAGAAGTATGACATTTATACTTGGAGCCAAAAAAACCATTTATTTGAAGAAAGAGACACACAAATATCCTTATGCATCATTCTGTAAAACACAATCTGTAGGTCAAGTTACACTTACCATGATCGTCATTGTCGTCCCTATCTCCAGCTTGAGTTGTGAAAAATGGAGTAAGGTAGTTCCTATCCAATGCCCTGAAAGATGCGGCACTGATAGAAAAAGAAGTGAAAATGACAACATTAATAAACAAAAGAAAAAAAAAAGATGATTCTTCTTTAATAAACAAGGTGTTCAAAAACCTTCTGTGAAATTCCTTAAGTCTCATCTTTAGCCTGTTTCCAGATGATGATGATTCTTCTCCATCGTAAGGAGCCACGTAACCATTATTAGCCTCGAAGCCCTGAAGTCGAAAGAAGATCAGTGATAGTGTTATTTAAAGAAAAACTAGAACTTAAGTGATATTAATGTCTATTACATTTGACCCCTAGCAATTCTAGCACTTCAGAATAATCGGATCCGTCAGGCCATTTGGGCCAATATCAAAATCTCAATGTTAGACTAAAAGTAAATCGTGACATAGATATCTCTTTAGACTAAAAGTAAATCGTGACATAGATATCACCTCTTTTCCGAAGTCAAAACATATTGCAGACAAGGTGAAGACCAAAAAGCACGCAACAATGCAATTAACTATATACTTGGAGTAAATGTCAGAAGCAATACTCACATCACTTAAGTGGATATCATGGGTATCTCCAACAACATGTAAAGCTTCAAGCATAGTACCTGTTGAACCTCCAATAAGTAAGACCTGCATCATTCAAAGGCATGTTAAAAGCAGATACACAAGCAGCAGATGCCAAATCTAATATATTTTCACACAGGATACTTGAGAATCATTGTACTTCAGAATGCAAATCTATAAAAAAAAATTTAGTGTACTTCAGAAGACCCTCATCACAGTTATATCTAAGAAGGTACGAACTACAAAGTGATTAATTCTTAAAAGTAAAGTCAAAAGGGAACTGAAAAGGAATGAGTAGATGAAATACAATATGACATAACCATGATATGTGACTAACTTATCCAACGTGCTGATTATTTTGCGTTGGGTGTAGAAGATTTAAATTAGCTATCTAACTATGAGTTCCAGTCAAGTGAAGTGTAATGCCTTCTTCACTTAATTAATCAAGTTCAATTTTTCATATAAAAAATATACTTTATAAGTTTGGAACTATATTAGAAAGCTTAAAAATTTATAACAGAAACTTCCATGTTAAAACACATTAATATGACCACCAAGCCACTTCTATTAAATGTTTACACGAGGCAAATAAACACACATAATAAATTCCATTGAAGTAAACTTGATTTCTTACATCATGCATTTCACCACTTCTCATACCTTGAGAGTTGATTACATGTAGGGCGTTTATAAGAGTGACAATTTGGTATTTTTGAAACTCGTGTCTTGCACCTAAGAGAGACACACACAGACAGACAGATGAACCATGTGGGGCAACGACAGTGAAACTATGTATCTCTGGTACTTAATAAGCTACAGGTAATTTCTGGCAGGTTACCACTTGATAGGTGTTGAATATGAAAGTGAATATTGTGTTATGAGTGTATGATATTTATTCATGTATGTATTGTAATGTATCTAATATGTTACTCCAGTTACACACTCATTCTACTTAATCCTTTTTCAATATTAAAATATTAGATAGACCTCCGTCCAAATATTCAAGCTTACTTTATTTTGTACATCTTAATATGAAACATGCAGATGACCATTTCTTATAGGTTCCAACATGAGACAAGTTGTAATCAACATGCTAAATGGAACACATAAATAATTCTATATGCAGACCACTATATAGAAGACAATAGCAGTTTTGTCAGAATACCAGCATATATAATGATAAAACCTATGTATAATTTGCATTCACTTTATCTCAGTTACACGCACACAGTATTGGAGGTGACAGCCACTTTTTTAGACTAACAAAAGCTTTTAAGTATTTGGCTATTTGCAATAAGTAACTCTCTTCAAACATCAGAAATATTAGCCCAGATATATTTTATTACCATATTAAGACTTCTAACTTCATGTGACTACTTTCCTCTACTTGATTCATAAAACTAACCAACATATGCTAAAAGTTGTTCAGCAAGACAGTTCATTCAACCAATGAATACGAATGCTTAATTTTTTCAGTATGATAAATCATACAACAAAAGAGCAAGAGATATCAGGTACAACATAACTTGCATATAATATGATTACGAAAATACACGTCATTAAAACAGCAAAATAATAATATAAGATTTTTATTACGCATTACTGCCATAATAACAGGACTATAGACATACATTTTACATGAAAATGCACCTTTTTTCATTTTAATCAAGGTATACTACAATTCATTAGAATATAATTAAATGAAAGTTAGTTTGCCTACCGTTAAAACGACTATTGCAGTAGTAGCAGTAAATATTGTCTGACCATGTCCCTCTGGGAGATCATGAATTGATTGCAAAGCAAGTGCAAACGCCATAGCCCCTCTAAGTCCTGATTCATAATATTTAATAAATATTTTTACAATTCAGTTAAGCAATGTTATAGTTGAAGTTTTTCTCTGCTTACCACTGTACCAAAGTGCTTTTTGGTGTTTTAAGGGTATTTGTCGTTGTGCAGGTCGAACCAAGTTCAATAAATATGCACAAGTGAAGACATTTGCAGCCCTTCAGAAGATTAAAAAAGAAAGTTCAGTCAGTAACTATTTCTGGAAGTATTGCAGCTGTTTTCATGATGAAGGCATCACAAATCAATGAAGTCAATAATAAAATGAAATTCCGCTCCAAAGAATAAACTAGACTCACCTTGCTATTCCGATAAATATCTAGTACAATCAAGGAGAAAGTTAAGGAGAAATACAATCTGCTAAAATGAACCATATGAAAACTAATATTTTGGCTAGCAACTCAAGGATACAATAGAAAAGAAAATGAATCCAACGTGGGACCAGCTATGCTGTTCCATAGCAATATCAAAACCCATGTATATGAATCTGCAGGAATACCAACAAAATAAAGAATAGGTATAGTTATAAAGAAGCTAAACGATTACATATTATTATAATAAATGTTTAAGAAAAGACACATGGAAAAGAGAAACAAAAGAGATTCCTTACACGAATGTTTCAGCTAAAGATGATATCAAATGAAAAAAAGCCGCCACAAACTTCTGAGAGTTTTCTGATAAGTTTGAGAAAGAATAATGCTTCATAACCTAGGGGAAAAAAAGGAAAACCGGAATGTTCTCTGAGGATGTTTATAAATACATGAAATTGAACACTCCAGCCAAAACAAAATATATTCACTAACCATTCCAGTGAACAAGATTGACACAATACCAGAGAGACCAAGCCCTTCTGCTAACATGTACCTGTAATAATATCGTACATCACAAGTCAAGCAAAGACGGTACACTCCGGTAGTAACACAATAACAATAGATTGTGAGCTTACGAGAAGTACGGAAAAAGAACAAACAGACAGCATTCCAAGTTCTGCAGACTGAAAATAATGTGTGTTCAACTGTCAGTACATGTCTAAAGTAAGACATAGATGTCAAGATGGCCTTATACGAGGCACTTACTTATCAATGTCCAGGCCTGCATACTTGAATAGGTTCCTGCAGTTAAGGTTTTACAAACAAACCCAAAAGAAAAAAAATCGGACTTAATTTGCAGATATAGTCACTACAAAAAAGGATATCAATGCAGACGTAAATCCAACTCCAACACCTGCCAGACAAAATCGCAACATTTGATCAATTCCAATGCATAAAATGCAACAACAAAATAAAATGCAAGCTGCTAGATATATTGTGTATCAATGTGATACGTTTTAACATTGATATCTATAGTTACTATTCTCTTTGTTAAATGTTGCTCAGGTGGCCCGCAGCCCAAAATCAGTGTAACTACAGATTAACTTTTCAGGATGAACAATAAACAGATTAAACAGATCAATGCCCAATTATCACATGGTCACAACACACACGATATAATGGGTATTCAGGTGTTGGGTTGGTAAATGATCAAAGTTGGTCATATAAATGGAATCATGGAAGAAAAAATAAAGTCCGTGTTAACATCAAATGTACCAGGTTTCTCAAACGAAAGCCAACTACTAAGCTTGCTAGAGGTAAGAAAACAAGTTATGGCGGATACTTATTAAATACTCTTACTGATCACTTGTAAGTCTAGATACTGCAGCACCATATACGAAATAATACAGAGTGCTTGTGGTAGAGAACATGGACCAAGCTCTCATTTGAATTGGGGATGGTAGTGGTAAGATGTATTCCTTGAATAAATCTAAGGGAATATATGAAGATACTGTAAGTGTGAGAAGAGGAATTATCAACAAACCAAATTAATGATATGGGATCAAGGCACATGATATATCGCTGCTCAAGGAGTTGATACATATAGCTCGCCCTTATACTTATGGGGAACATCACTCGCTCAACACTCTTTCAAAAGATCCTAACTTTCTTCACTCGCTAGGGAAAGATAAAGGATAGATGACTGGAAATCCCGCTTAGAGATCACGAAACTATAGTCAGAGTAGGAGTTCCCATCTGTCGAGGCCTCATTTTACCTGCCCTTGGGACTGGAACTGATTGGTTGCGTGTTGTGACAGCCACCTAAGACTACAAATGATTTTGGAGCCTAACTTTAGGTAGCATCGAGTAACAAAAAACCATCAGAGGTTTTCCATCAAACTTGATGCCTCTAAGATACGACTCCTTATTCCTAAATGAACGTCAAAGATAAATCTCTACTTTTTCCATGACAATACCAACCATGGAATCAAAAACTTCTACTCAACAAGTCTTTTGACAACTTATTGGCCATCGCAGAGATTATAGACGGCAAGGTTGGTTTTTCTCAGATTATGGTCATGATGTTGAGAGTTCCAACTTGGTTCTATTACTTCACCCGAGACTTTTACCTAGGTGGCTAGCTTATATTACCTTGCCATTAACATTGTAACTTCAAAATCTCATGTTATCATTAAAAAGAATAAGCATCTTCTTATCATCGGGAAAAATAACACGCATAATGACAATATACAGTTGGCATAAACAAAAGCAAAAGCATACTTTAACTGACCTGCTGACATGGAACCAACAAAAGTCTCAAGAAATCTGACAACTATCAGGAAGAAATTTTGTCCGGAAGAATTGTTCCTCACCAATGACATTGTCCTACGAGATGCATCATATCAGGTTATGTATCCATAAGTTTTTATAATAAAATATGACGTGTCTCTTCATATGTTGAAAGTAGAACTGGAGTAACACAAACCTGTACAGGGAAATTGCCATCTGTGTGGTTGAAGGAACATATGTTAAGAATACACCAAAGCAAATAATTCACAGTAAGTATACGTATTTCAGCATCATATAAGAGTATGATAACTGAAATCAGAATCACACTTACTGCATCGTTTAAAACTGATTCACCAAAAACCAATGCATAGAGATTCATGTCAGATCCAAGCTCCTGCAACATCCATAAATAAATATTGTTCATATACAACTGAAGCAGAACAGACAGTCTATGATGACTTATTTATAAGAATTTAAAACTCAACTAAAAACAGCTTACAGCAAATCACCAGACAAAAACATGTAAGTACTAATCTCTTAAGAATTAATATATCAGTTTGCATAACAAAAGCAATCTGCAATAAAGACTGAAGAGTAGCAGATATTGACAGCAGAAGTTGGAAGAACCGAAGAAGCACTATGCACGTAGATAATGCAGACTAAAAGGTACCTGATGGTCCTTGGAGCCTAGCAAAAATGAAACACTAAAATGCAAATTCAAAAATACATAGAAACACCGTAGAGCATGTTTAGATAAATGTGATGCTTTGCAGAATCTTGTCTGCTCACCTTACATCATTAATATTAAAGCCCTTCCCAACATCAGCCAAATCATAAAGTATTAAAATGGCATAGAAGTGATTAAATCCGTGAAGCATGGTAGGCAATAAATTAGTAGCTAAGAAGCATGGATGCTACTATTCCTTGCGGATTCACTGTATCAACTGCTGCACACCGCATACAGCTTTGAAAGTATACAACTATGTTATTGACCACAAAATTAATATGATGTGAGAATAGGGATACACAAACAAAATTTTTTGTATTTCTTCTACTAGATAGCAATAAAATTCCAAGCACACCTCAGAAGGTCCTGTGCCAAATGTGTAACTCCAAAGCCACTTAAATCCACAAAAATGGACATTTAAACCAAACACTAGGGGCATATCACTTAAAATACCGTTCTATCAGAACTAACATGTATGCACCTTGTCAATGACTGATGTAAAAATTAGATATACCAGATTTACCCTAAACACAAGCTATTCATTTGAAAAGTAATTCTAGCATGAAATGCACATAAGGTGGTGAGAGATAGAATAAATGGCAACCAAAACCTGCCATAGATAAGTCACAAACATGATATCATAACGAAAATAAAAGGAGAAAAAAAGCATTATTTCCCGTTTAGAGCTCTAAAATTGAGTATGCAGATCACTCGCCATGATTGTTAAGCTTGTGAAAACGCATTTAGTATTATTCTAAGCATGTTAAATGAAAAAGAAAAACAAGCCACCACTCACCCCTACTGAAGTATATTTGCAAATCAACCAAGTAGAACACAAATATAATGAATAAAGGAGATGAAATTTATGTACCTGGAAAATGGAGAGAACAGTAACAGGGTCCGTTGCAGAAATAAGAGCACCAAACATGAGACACTCAACCAGTGGAAGTCTGTACATGAGATACATGACACCGCCAAGGTACCTGTAAAACATCAAACACTTTTTTCAAGATCATCATTATATAATACGCACATGTATTGACATTTGACAGACATAATTTGAAGTGGGTAAAAAAGGATAGGATACTCACACCAAGATACCGGTCACGATGGAAGCAATAAATGTCCCAAAAATAGCAAAAGTGACAATAGCTCCAAAGTTTGAGAAGAATGGTTTCTGAAAATACGGTTTTAGTTAGTAGTAATAACGGAATGTGGGATGTAGGTAGAAAGGGAGTGGTAGCAGTAGTATTAGTATTAGTGACGATAACTTACAGGTGCTAAACTAAATCCTGATTGGGTAAGCTAAAACGGGTCAAGAAAAACCGTCTCAATTACATAACAATAAAACGGAGTAAAATACTGTACTATAATAAACATAATCATCACAATAAACGAAAAAATAAGGATATAATATGATGGGTGGCAACAAAAAAAGGAAGAAGAACTCCTCATGGAAATTAAACCACGCCCTGCAACGACAAATAATATTAGTTATTACGGCACCATTCTTAACTATAACAAGCCCTAATTAAATATATGTCTATGTTATAAAAAAATTATAAAAAAAAGGAAATGGGACCTGATACTAGTTTCAGTATTGGAAATATTAGCAAGACCACCAACAATTAACCCTGGAACACATTACAACAATCATATTAATCAATTATTATACAAATTATTATATATAATTATATAAAAATGTATGTATACCGATGAGAAGGGAAGCGGAAGCTTCAGGAAGATAATAGAAACGATGACGGCGTAATACGTGGCCGAGAATAAAGGAAAGAACAAGCATCATTATCTGAAGAAGAATTCCAACACCTGCAGCTTGTTGATCTTTACCTGGACTAGTATTACTTCCATCTCCATGATTAGGTGATAGTATTTCCACACTATCCATTTCCCCCTTTCTACTTTATATTTATAAAATCTATATCTATATTGATTTTACTGTTGGAACAATCAGGATTGGAAATTAACTGAATTGAAATTGAAATTCGATGGATGTTTCCGATGGATCCTGTGAAATTAAAAAAAAAATGGAAATTAAATTAGGAAAAGTGTCGTTTTTTATTCGTTTTTCCACTTGACAACTAAAGCTGTTTATAAAATTCTGTAACTACCAACCAGTGTTGTAATGGCGATGATGTTTCAGTCTCAAGTTCGAGTCGTATAGTTTACATATATTTTGGTTGGTTTAAGTATTAATTTTCGGGAGTTTTTTCTGTTTACATCTTTAAGAAACTAGATGAGTGTTCGTGTGTTATGACATTGTTAATTTCAAATCAAATATTTAATTATAATTTTTATTTGTACAATAGTTTTTGATAATAATAAACAAAAAGAAATATTTGATGGAAAAAAAAATTAATAAAGTCTGGAACTTTTGTAAGGGTATTTTACTTATAATGTATAGAATGGAAATAAGAATGTATTAAGATGGAGGAGGTGTCAGCAGTGGCGGAGCTATGTGGTGGTCATGAGCCCATGACAACCCCAAAATTTCTATAAAACTCTATATTTCTAGTACTATTTTATATATTATCTATTTTTAAAGGTAATTGGTAATACGACTAATGTAATTTAATTCAATAGTTTAATTTATACTTTTATTAATATCACAAAAACTATTTGACAACCCCAGGATGAGAATCATGTCTCCGTCACTGGGTGTTATATAGTGAATACAAATTATAAATGAGTCTCGGGTTAAGCTCAGACCGACTCGATTCAACACAATTATGAGGCTGCTTTTGATGGCCAAATCCTCATATATATCGAGTGTCCCATGGTATAAATGAAAACTTATGTTTTTCATCTATACTCATATATAAAGGATTTCCAATACAGTTATTTCAAATTTTAAGACTTTAAAGTAAGTTACAATTTGAATCACTCATCCCCAATATGATAAATCAAAACCATTCTTTTTCATCTTATACAATACAAAAGACAACTTAATTGGTCTTTTTTTTTCTTTCTTTTTTTTTTTTTATAATGGCCAACAACTAAAGAATGGTTTGTTTGAATATGGGTGTGTTGGATGTGGGGAAAAAAGAGGTACCACTAAAGAAGTCAATATGTTGACCTGTGAAATTTGGACCGAAAAGTTGTAAATTTTATTAGAGCTGGGTACCACTAAATTTCTACTTTTCCTTTTTGATGGTTTCCTTAGTAGTTTATTTTTAATTGAATGTAAAACATTTGTGGCTTTCCAAATTGTCAAAGACGACATATAACACTTAAGTATATAGTTTATTACATTCCAGCACTCTTAACCCTTTTATAAATTATTCTTTGAATAATCTCGTTTGAAGTTATTAACAAAGTATTCGTAATAGTTAGTTCAATTATATTGAACTCAAGTATAAACCTTAAAATGAACAAGCCCAGCTATAAGTTACACATAAAAATATAAAAACTTTGAAATTATTAATTGTCAGTATGAAAGTTTTGAGAAAACAAAAGAGCAAAGCAGATTTAAGATCAAAATTAAAAATATGAAAAAAATGAAAGTTAAGTTTTTAATATGTTAGGTGGAGACCTAAAGGAAATTTTCTTTTGCTATAAGCCAAGAATAAAACTCAATAGATACGGCATGGAAAAATCCAAAAGCGAACGAGGTAAAACGTGGCCAAATCTGAACTGGAAACCAAGAATAAAATCTGGAAATAAAACTCAAACCAAAAATACGACAATACAAAATGTGAAAGATAAAACTGAGAACAAATGGCCACGTTGCACCTTTTGAGGGGGGTGCCACTATTCACAATCTCAAGCTTTAATAAATAGAGTAATAGTAATATATAACTTAATTAGGTAATTAGGTAAAGTGACTCGTATAAATCACAACAAAACATAAAAATAAAAATACATAAATTGTATAAATAATAACAACGTGATTTTTTATTAAATGATTGGACACTTCATAAATTTTAATATATTGTATTTAATAAATAATAGAAAAAACTACTTGTTTGATTTTGAATAAATTAGACGAATGTCTACAGGATGCGCCGACAATTTTGGTAGTGGCGTGGGGTAATGGTGGTGACGAATGTTGATGGTGACGACAACGAGTAGTGTGAACTATTGATGTAAAACAGATTGTGTAGTTATTTTAATTAAGGTAACACTTTTATAAATTTTATATTCGTCAACGGTATAATGAGTATTATATAGACTTATAAATAATATTAGTTATATTAGTAAGGACATTTTAAATATCTTAGAAGTAAGATGTTGAAGAAATGGAGAGAGTTGCTATAATAAGGAGTAATTATAATGAAATTAATGATAGTCTATATGGTTAGTCTTTTTATTACTCTTGACACTCAATGTTTTTTTTATAAGCAAATATACCCCAAAAGCTTTTGTTTGGTTATATAACATTAATCTATACTTCTATACTATATTATAAAAAGAATAGCCTTTATGTAACAATGTTGAAAATTACAGGAAATGTCTAAAATACCCTTAATGATTATATTGCACTATCAGTCCTTCATACTTTAAAATATCTCTATTAACTTTTTACATCAATTATCTATACCACTCAACGCCGCCTTCACTATCAACAATTGTCCGCACCATCACACTGTCGTCGTTACGAACACCGCTGCATTTGCGCAGGTACCGTGTTAGTTTTTATTTGAAACAAAAAGGCCCATAATGAAATGTTATTTGAAGTAACATTTCAGGAGCTTGTAGTTTGGATAACTTTTTAATTTTTAAACTTATGCAAATACCTCTTGAAGTTGCAGATAAAACTATCAAACCAAACACATCTAGAAAATAAAAGCTCTAGCTAAAAACACAGCTCCAATTAAAAACTATAGCTACAAATTACAGTTACTACAGCTACTTTTGACAAACATACCCATAATCCACTTATATATTAAGACCCACGTTTAAATCTAAGAAGGCAAAGTTTTCCCTAATATATTGTTATGCTTTTTGTATTTGGAGGTTTTCCTTCATACTAAGTATTAAGTGAGGATACTCTCTAATATAAACTCGGGGAAAACAACACCTCTTTTATTACATTGCTATCCCTTCCTCTAACAACTTCTTTTTAATTTTTTTTTTTTCCCATAATAAACACAACCACCAACTTTATGTCCTGTTTTCTTTTATTATTTTTCTTTTCTCTGTAGGGGCCGTGCATGCCTTCATGTTTTTCACCTTTTGTTGGGGGTGTCACAAAAGGTACGTACCTGCATTGTATTTTTCTTTTCTTTTGTCTCTTTTCCTGTTTTTCTATTAATTGATTACAAAAAATGTTGCCTCTAATTGTGTCATACTTCCAATTTTCTGTTGATCGATTTTCGTCATGAAATGCTTTTAATATAGAAGACGTTAGAGGAGATCATTTGTTTGTTTTGATATATAAATTACTTATATTATATGGTCTCATTGATGATTTGATTTATGAAATATATAGATTAAAATCACGTGCGGGACAGGAAAGCTTGGATGGTCTTGTTCTGAATACTTGTTTAAACAAGTTATAAGCAAGATTTGATTTCTGCATTATGTCTAGCAAGGTTTTGGAGCCTGCATTTCATGGTGTTGGTCTAAAAGTGTATCCTAATTAAATTTCTTTTCGTATTTAATTAGTTTAATATACAAAAATGTGTTAATTCCATTGTAAATCTCAATGTATGCAATGCAAGAGGTAGAGATTTTGACCCGTTTACTTACAAATGAGTCGACTTGGTCTGTGTTATATGTCAAACTGGTGAAATGTAATGAATTAGCTTAAGGGAACTCATCAAATAGGTCAAACATATTTGAAATCGCCCAAAGTCTATTTCTTATGTACAAAGAGTTGCATTAAAAAGTGTTTGTGAGTTAATCCAAATTGACAAGTCCTGTTTTGACCTGTAATTAAGCTGACCTGATTTGACCCATTTGACCTGCCCATTTTCCGAACTCTAGTGCACATGTACGGTCCATTTGTTTCTGTTGTGTAGGATTTTTCCTTGACTCTTTGTAGTGGGATTGAAATATGGAGAATTGAAAACTCTCAGCCGGTTCTTTTGCCAAAGCCTGATTATGGTAGATTTTACTCTGCCGATTCATACATTGTCCTAAAGGTGCTTAAGTACTTCAAAATATTTCTTTTGAGTCATGTGGTCATATCTCAATTGGATAATTGTATTTCGAGTTTTTGTTTATCTGCAGACAGCCGGCAAGGCAGGTGCATATACATATGATATACATTTTTGGTTAGGCAAAGATACTGGCCAGGTACCACTACTATTTTGTTTGTGTATTTTTCTTATAAAAAGAAGTTATGTTGTAAAATAACGAGTTTTAACTTTGATGGCACTGAATTCATAATGTTAATTAGGATGAAGCTGGAACAGCAGCTATGAAAGCTGTTGAACTTGATGCAGTTCTTGGAAGTCGTGCAATACAGTATCGAGAAATTCAATGTCACGAATCTAGTAGATTTTTATCCTACTTTAAACCATGTATGATGCCATTAGAGGGAGGTTTTTCGTCTGGATTCAAGACATCTGCAGACGAAACATTTGAAACACTGCTGTACACATGTGAAGGAAAACGAGCCATCAGATTAAAGCAGGTCTAGTTTTCCAATACATAACTCAAACATACTTGATCTATGTCACAGTATGGGCAGGTTGGGCAATGGGTCCTTTTTATGTACGGATCAGGTTGACCCACTAATATTTTTGCAGTTTTTTTACTTTTGCTTACAAATAATGACTGTTAGTTATAACAAAAAATAACCAGAGCAGTTTTCTTGTTAAAGCAAATATTGACCCTTCATCAACACATATACATACCGCTCGGCTAAAGGCCCTTTGGCATGCAGTAAAAGTCTAAATCTTTGGATAAAAAGATTTTTGAGGCATTATGCACTTCAAACAGACTTAGAGTGCTCTCTATCTAGTTCCCTTTAGTTAGATTTGTTGATTTCTTGATATTTAACTTCAACTGATTTGCCCCTTTCATGTGTGCCTGTATTGATCAGAAATGCATCTCTTTTCTTTTTTCAGGTCCCATTCATGCGATCCTCACTAAATCACGATGAAATATTCATATTGGTCACCAAGGAGAAAATGTTTCAGTTCAATGGGGCAAACACCAATGTCCAAGAAAGATCCAAAGCGTTGGATGTTGTTCAGCTTTTAAAAGAGAAGTATCATGAGGGGACATGCAATGTTGCAATTATTGGTAGGGCATATTATCAGTAGTTTTTGTAAATTTACATTTCCTATATATGATCTTTCTGCTGAGGATAGTGAATTTACTTAATTGTCTCTTAAAAGTCATATTCGTAAGATTTCTGATATTCAATTTTTTTGTCATGTTGCAGAAGACGGAAAGCTACAGACAGAGGGGAACTCAGCTGAATTTTGGAACCTCTTTGATGGGTATGCTCCTATAGGCAAAAAAGTAGCAAGTGAGGATGATACTATTCCAGAGAAAACTCCAGCCAAACTTTACTGGTAGAAATCCACTTTCAGATTCCCATGATGTTTATTTTGCATGAATAAAAGCAACGATATAACCTTTAAGTTGTTGATTTGCAGGATATCTGGAGGTCAGCTACAAGAAGTAGTTGGGGAACTCTCCAAATCATCATTGCGCACAGATAGATGCTATCTATTATATTGTGGTACAGATGTGTTTACATGGGTTGGTCGAGCAACACGATTAGAGGATAAAAGAGCTGCCATGCAGGCTGCTGAGGTAGATCACTATCGATATATTTCTGTATTGTGTGCATTGGCTGTTGATTCTCCCATTATATGCAGGAGTTCAATTTAAAGGAAAATATTCCAAAGTCCACTCGTGTAACAAGACTTATCCAAGGTCATGAGACAAGTTCATTTAAATCAAATTTTGTGACTTGGTCATCAGCTTCAGCAGCTCCTCCGTTTGAGGAGGGTAGGGGAAGAGTAGCAGGTAGATTGTTTCTGTATATCAAGTCCTATTGACAGGATATTTAATTAGAGTTGGAAATTTCAGCCCATTTTCTTATGAATTGGTCAGTTAGTTGTGCTTTCAATAAACGAGGCAAACGGGTTAAAAATTGCCTATCGTCTACTTTTATGTTTTAATGCACATAATGCATAAGAATAAAAAATAAAAAAAGGCATAACTGTCTATAAAAAAATTCAGAAATGAATTGATATGAATGGTTAACATCTCAACCCAGCCTGACCCATTCATGCCAGAAGTTGCTTCAAACCCTTACCCAACCTGACCCATTTCAACCCACTTTAATATTTGATGGTCAGTTACCAACTATGTTTCTCTTTTCGACATTACTAGCTATGCTGAAGCAACAAGGTGGTGTTTTTAAAGCACAGACAAAAAGTTCTCCCGTAGAGGAGGAAGTTCCACCTTTGCTTGCTGATAATGGAAATCTTGAGGTTAGATCATAAAGTTCATTCTGCCATAAATTGGTGTACAAAGATTTAATATCTTTGGTGTTTTAGGTATGGCGTATTGATGGGGATGCTAAAACATCAATTCCAATCGAGGATACCGGAAAGTTTTACAGTGGAGATTGCTACATTTGTCTCTACTCTTATCATTCTAATGATCAAAAAGAAGAACATTACCTATGCTGTTGGATTGGAAAGGAGAGCATTGAGGTAATTTCAAACAAATTTAGTTAGACAAGGAGTAGGTTACATTGGAGACTGCTATATTTGCTTCCACATGTTTTCAGTTTTTCCGTAATCTTGTTTGATCCCATTCTAGTTTAATAACATTTGGTCACTCTTACATCTCGATTATATTACCATATATTTGTCTATTTAATATTACCTCAGGCGGACCAACAAATGGCTTTCCAGATGGCTACATCAATGTTCAGCTCTCTAAAGTGCAAACCAGTGCAGGTACTACAATTGTTTTTTTTTCCTTATTATTTTGTTGCATCGCTGATTACATCCTTATTTTGAAAGATTTACTATCCTCTTCCTGCAGGGTCGAATATATCAAGGAAAAGAGCCACCTCAGTTTGTTGCCCTCTATCATCCTATGGTTGTTCTCAAGGTAATTGAAGTTATAAAGTTTTACTAGTGATTTTATATGATTTCAAAGCTAAAATATACACGGTGAATCTTTTCTTTTACTAGGGTGGATTAAGCTCTGGCTACAAAAGCTACATTGCAGACAAAGAATTAAATGATGAGACATACAGTCCAGATACTTCTGCCCTCATTGAAATATCGGGAACTTCCGTGCATAATAATAAAGCGCTTCAAGTAGATTTGGTACACCCATATACACTAGTTTTAGTTTTTGTATACCGTGTGACTTTTTTAGGATTTTTTTCAGCTCGAACTTTGATAATGATACACATAATCTTATAGGCTGCAACATCTTTAAACTCATATGGGTGCTTTATCCAACAATCTAATTCAGCAGTTTGTATCTGGTCTGGAAACCAGAGTACAGTTGAGAAGAATAAGTTAGCTGTAAAAGTTGCTGAGTTTTTGAAGGTATGGGTTATAATATCGGCCTTTGATATTGTAACTAGAGATATGCACCTTTGCGTTAGAATGTATATAGTTGGTATTTTAAGCTCATGCTTTTAGTTTTTTTATGTTTGGCTAATATATTCTACTACCCTAATAGTTGCATTTCGGGGAATGAAAAGTAGTTAGTCTATTAGTTACTTCCCAATCATTGACTCGGTGTCTTTTTTCTTATATCTTTAGGGTGGTGTAACCATAAAATACGCTAAAGAAGGAAAGGAAAGCTTAGCTTTCTGGCTTGCACTGGGAGGCAAACAAAGCTACACCAGTAACAAAGTAACGCAGGAAATTGTCCGAGAACCCCATTTGTTTGCAATCTCTTCCAATAAAGGTTCTAAAAACATCAACCAGCTAGCGTTTAGAAGTCCATTTCTTGGTTGGATTAAACTTTTTGTTGTGAAATTTACACACTAACTGGCTGTTTGATTTTATTTGCTGGCTAACGGATCCACAGGAAAGTTTGAGGTGAGTTCTTGATGTATTTTTTGTTTGGACGCATCTTTCAACTATTCTATGAATGGTTTAAATGAAGTTTGATTCGATGACAGATTGAAGAAGTTTACAGTTTTGAACAAGATGATTTGTTGACAGAAGATGTTATGATATTAGATACACATGCTGAGGTGGCTGTTTGGGTCGGCCAGTCAGTAGACCCAAAGGAAAAACAGAAGGCTTTTGGAACTGGCCAGGTATTAAGCTACAAGAAATAGTTATGCTTTTCTATGAAGATATCCTTTTTCTATTTAAAAATTTCTTAAATTATATGATTTCAGAAATACGTAGACTTGGCTGCATCTACGGATGGCTTGTCCCCGTATGTGCCGTTATATAAAGTACCAGAGGGAAGTGAACCTTGTTTTTTCACAACATATTTCTCATGGGATCCTTCAAAAATTAGCGTATGTATTGTACTTTTGCCTTCTTGTAATTGTATACACAACTGACTAGAGATGGCAAGATGGACGAGTTGGGTAACTAGTTGGAATGAGTTCAGGTTAACAAAACATTTGTTTAGTGCATGCCAAAGCTGTCGGGTCAGGTTGAGTTTTATGGATCAAACATGGAGATATCTCAATATCTGTTTTTTGTTTTACAAAGGGGCTGGAAAAAGCTGAGGGGTCAGCCGGCCCCTCTGACCCCAATGTGGCTCCCCTTACAAAAAAAAATATGCTACTAAGATAAATATCTAGATCTATACATAAAGCCACTTAGAAGGTTGTCTATTGTTAATATTAAATAACTCATTTCATCGGACTCATTCTCCTTTCGGCAGAAGTTTTTTGATTGACTCATTTGAGATAAAAAAAAAAAACAGCCAACTCAACTCATTCATAATGAGTGGGTCGTAAATTTCACCTCCATTAAGTATAAATATTGAATAGTAACAATCCATTTCAGGTATGGGTGATGACTTTTGGCTTAGATAAATTAGTGACATGTCCATATATGACATTATGATTCAAACGATTTTGTTAGGCTACCAGTGTAGACTCATATTTTGTTACAAGTGAGTGATCTGTTATGTATATCTTAATCGCATATACTTTTTCTCTTTTATTTACACATTTAGGCTCAGGCAACCTCATTCAAGAAGAAGGCTGTGCTACTCTTTGGTCCAGGCTGTATAACAGAGGTAAATGGCTGAAACTAGAGTGTTTAATGTTTACAAGTTTTTATTAATGTCTCATGGATATCTTATCTTATTGCAGAGCCAAGATAATAAACCGAGAGTAAGTCTAAGCGGAGCGACCCAGAGAGCATCTGCAATGGCAGCTTTGACTTCTGCTTTCAAATCATCTAATGTTACCAAAACTCCTGTCGCTCCAAGAATGCCTAGTCATGGGTCACAAAGAGCTGCCGCAGTCGCTGCCTTATCCACGGTCCTCACTGCTGAAAAGAAGGGGCCGCCTGATTCCCCCCCTCGTAGGCACCACAGAAGAAATACATCAACTGAATCTATCTCACCTGGTATTGGTGGTGGGCCTGGCTCGCCGCGTTTTAGTACTGGAGCTGCCTCACCTGGCTTTGGAGGCGGAGCTGCCTCACCTGGTGTCAGTGGTGGAGCTGCCTCCCCGGGCATTAGTGGGGGAGCTGTCTCACCCGGTATTACTGGCGGGTCAAGCATTTCTGACGAAGGTACTTACTACCATAGAAATTAGAGATACATGCACAATGAACCTGGTCTGGTCCTTTCATGACCACATATGGCTAAAGAATTTGATGGGTGATGGCTCAATCTCACTCTTAACCGGCCCGGTTGTAAGTAGTCAAACACCAATTTTTGGGCTCATCCATGCACAGACAGTTATGAACAGTTAAAGAATCTTGTCCTCAAGGCTCCAGTCCGAAAATTCATCTTTAAAATCTACAAAGTAAAAATCATCTTTGGAGACTGGGGGTCTTGTTAGCGGTAATGGGCCACATGGACCTATTAACTGTCTGTGCATAATATCAAAATTCAGCCAATTTGTATTTCTTACATTTCAGGCACTACTAAGAAAACGGAATTTTCTGTTCAGGGGTGGACATGCATACTTTGGCTTGCATAGTTGCACGTAACCACATTCCTAGTACTCAAAGTGTGAAAGTTATATTGTTCAATCATCCAATATTAATTATCCAATTTCCCACTCTTGTTTCTACTTATTTTTGCATTTGTAGAAGATAGAAAGTTTAACATATAGATTTGTTTCTGACAAGTTATGTCAAAATCTATAAAATTGGAAAAAATGCGTTACTGTGTCCAAAACATACATTATTATAATGACAACCCATATGGTGATGTGCAGCTCCGGTGCAAACCGAAGAACCCTCCAACGTTTCTGAACAAAATGAAGGTTCTGAAGCTACTAATGAGACTGAGACATCTGAGCCAACTCTAGAGACCAACGAACAGGAATCTTCTACAAAGGAAACAGATGAGACTGAAAAAGATTGTGAGAACAGTCAAAGTTCCTATACTTATGAACAACTAAAAGCCAAATCAACAAACCCGGTTACTGGAATCGACTACAAGAAAAGAGAGGTAATCTCAGATAAATTACCCTTTCTGATGTTCTACTCGGAACCTTTGTAGCTTTATGCTAAATGTGTCAGCAAAGCGGATTGGACAATAAGTCAAAACTGATATGAATCAGAATAAGTCCTTTTTGTTCAGTTTCATAAATTTCTTAAATACTTATCAGATTAAAATTTGATTATGGAACTACATTAAAACTGACCGATAATCTGGTTAGTAAGCAATTTAGGGTTGTAGGCATTTCCTTATACTTTGGATGACTATGACTTGTTTCCTTTACAGCTATTGTGTTTAGAATTTTACCCATTTTGCCCATTGAACTGTACTTAGAAAACAGCAGCTAAATTGACCCGTCTTTGTATAAATGTCCATCTTTAGGCATATCTCTCCGATGAAGAATTTGAGGATGTATTTAATATGACAAAAGAGGCTTTCTATAAGTTACCAAGATGGAAGCAAGACCAACTAAAGAGGAAAGTTGATCTCTTTTAGAGTATCAGAACCTTCGGTACCACTTGTAACATATTACATATCTGTTCTTTCTCTTTGTTGCTGGTTTAGACCTCAAAACACTTTCTTTTGCCGAATATGATCACTTCTCTTTCTGCTATCTGGCAATCACATAGAGTGATCCTTTTGCATTCTTTGTTTACTGCTTTTGAAATATGTAGTTTTTGTAAGATGACCCACAAGTCCATTCTTTTGATTTGTTTCATATGTATCTCAGTTTGAGTCATATTCAAGTACTTGATCACAATGTTGTATTAATACTTTGGAAGCATCAATGTATATATATGCATCCATATTGAAACCTCAATATTAAGGGCTATGAGTTTGTCGTTTGTTGTATCAATGTCTTTACTTGGTAGTAGTATCACCATTATAGATAGATTTCCTAGATCAACTAGTTAAGCAGCAACCTTTAATTTTGCTCTATTAGGTCTTAATCATTTGGCAAAGACATCGTTTGAGCCTTTGTTCTTAGAGCATTACATTACATTACATTTATTAACATTTCTAAACGTTTATAAAACTGAGTCGTATTCGTTGAGTCATACTTTATTGGTTGATTCTGGTTAACAAAGTGAAGAAAGAAATAAATAGCGAAACAATGACGCTTTGGGATAATTCAAGGAAGAATTGTTCTTATTTTTTTTAACATCTTATATTATAATGGACTTTTAAAGCAGAAGACCGAGAGACGCCAAAGGTATACATCGTATATAGGAGAAATTTGCCATAAGGGCCAAACTAAGCTATCCTTTCTACTACGGCAATTAACCCAAAAATATGATCAGAGACAATATCTATCTCAATGTTCTCATAACGCCCACCAGCAAGCAGGCTTGAAATCTATTCTAAACATTCTGTAGGGCTCGTGTTAGGAATATTCAGCTGAATCCAATTCTCCATCAAAGATCACAACTCAGTATTGAGGCTGCACGCCTTGAAGGAGAATTGTTCTTGATCTTGGCACTAAGTAGAAAACCTCATTGCAAGGGGGTATGTTAATTAATTGTATGGAAGGCCCAAAATATATGAGAATTTGACATTTCTCGAAACAGGTTCCGATAAGTCACTAACGATTACAAACACAGTTATAGGATCAACGGGTCACAAATCAACATGTGGGAGTTACTCATTACCATAGGTCACTTATGCCACAAAGGGCCTTTCCCCATAGGATTCGTCAAGAGGTCGCAGCCCCCTTAATCCCCTCTATCATAGGTTTGGGGCCAGTGATTCAAACGAGCATTCATTCAACACCTCTTGATGACTTGATCCGTTTCCATTTCCAACTTTTAAATTTTAATCCCTTAATTATTCTTTTCCTTTCTACTCTTAAGTTAACTAAACAATACAGTGTAAAGAACTATAAGCAGGAAAGTTTCAACCTAACCAACTCAAAGGTGTAGAGCACATACCTTGTGAAACATATATGTACTCCAATTTTAAGCGAAAGTTTTCTCTTAATACGCCATATTGAAAGAAGAATGAGAATATGTAACTGTAGATACCTAAGCTATAAAAAATATGAGACCCAATTATTTATCAATTACACAATTGATATTAAAAAATTAGTATGTGAGGGATCTTACATCTAAAGTTAAGTATCAACAGCCAAATATTCACTTTTCTCTATTTAAAATACGTTTCCTATCTTCCTAAGTTTATAATTTGTGAATACGTTTCTTATCTGATTTGTTAAGGGCCTTACTGGTTGTTTTAAGCATCAAATAATGATAAACTACAAATAACACATATATGTATGAAATCATCATCATGGAATAAAACTTCAAGGTGTCATTTTATTATGTAAAATAATGAAAGTGCAATGGTAGATATACAAAGTGAATACGTCTATTTTGTGTATTTTTTAACACAAGAGAAGATGATCTTTATTGCACTTACACGCACGTAAAGCAATTGGACACTTTGAAATAAAACACTATAAGAGATATGAATAACTTTGTGACCACTTAATGTGGAATCCCTTTGTGTTTTTGGTTCGGTTCTTAGAGACACATTTGCTTTCTTAGATTCCCGAAACTAAAGTCCACCAAAATATATTTGTCCTATGAGAAAAGTATATATATTCATCTATATGTACAAAAATTTTACTAATTATTTAATTATCATGAAATATGTACATATAGTTTTACGCAATTCACATTCTCTCTTAAAGTTAACATTTTTTTGACATGCAAAATTACCATTTTACCCTTAATGAATTAATTTATACAATCATTATATTATCTTTTAAAGGATATCAACTACTCTTTTAAATCAGTATCTTTATATCAAATACACACACCGCTTAACGTATCTGTCGCCACCAACGGTCGCCGTCGCCGTCACCGTCCATCAATGCCACCACATTATCGTCACCATCCATCAATGCATATGTGATAATGTGATCATTGTATTATTTATTCTCCGACTAAATGATTATGAAAAGGCTATCTTTTGGGCCAAATCATCTACCAATATCGAAAATCCAATGGCAGACAACGTTGTAAATATCAAAATCTTTTCTTTTATTTATATAAATAAAAGACAATTGTTTCTAAAAGATTTTTTAAACAAAAATCTTATGTGTCAAGCTCATACTCCATCCTACAAGGGTTTTTAAAATTTATGACATCATAAATCATTTTGCTTCTATTTCCTTTGATTTTTATATAATTTGATCTAATTTGAAAACTAGTTATTTTTTAACCTAATATATACAGCAAACTATTGTCTAACAAACTTTACGCCAAGTGCTTTATAGTTATTTTTATTATTATGTTAATGTTATGATTAGTAATTTTAGTCCATTAGTTCACCAGATGATATTGCTTATTAGCTTTCTAAAGTTTCATTAAGTCCAAAACATAAGCTAATCCAGACAGTTGACTTTGCTGAGGTTTTGCCATGAATTAGATCTATATTTTGATTCATGAGGATCCATCATGTTTGATATAGTTCCATTTAGCAACCAATGGTTTATGTTTAAAGGTTGGTTTCCACTTTCCAGTCGAAATAAGACATCCAAGAGGTATTTCAGCTTACTGTTTGCATATGCAAGTTTAAAGTTTCAAATAGAGTTATAGTTTATCTTAATTTGTAGCTTAATTATTAGTGTTTTTAAGTCCTAGCTTAACTAAAAATAATAATTATTTGTTTTTATGTATTTTATAATATTTTTAGCCTTAATAATGATTTTTATTCTTAAACATTAATCACTAAACATATAGTTGATACTAAGTACTATAGTAATTTTCATAAAAGTTTCATTCGTTTGAACGTTAAAGTGTGGAGCAAATGAAAAGTTAATTGTCTATATCCATTTAAATCTTTAAATACACCATTATGGTTATAACTTTTTTCCCCATTCCCGTATATATATTCAGTTTCGTTCAAATATATTAATATATGATATATAGTTAATACTAAAATACTTTATTCCATCGTGTTCAATTATTATTGCATTATTTGATTCAATATTTTTCATATCAATTTATTATGTGTAAGAATAAAACAAATTTGCAATTATTCCTTTTAGTAAACACTAGATTTTAAACCCGTGTCTAATACTGGACATAAGTTTACGATATTATCAATATTAGATATAAGTACATTTAAGTTATAAAAGTTTATAGTTTTAAAGATATACAGTTCTAAGTGTTATACTTTGCAAGTTGTTGTACAATAGTCATAGGTTTGTCACTGTCATTTTTAGCTGAGACATATGGATGGAATTGATTGTCATAGTCATTCTACAATGCACATGCTATAATAATTTATTTATAATAGAATTTTTTGAAACTAGTTGTACTCATAATGTGATATTATCATGAAAGATAATTAAGAATTAAAATATAAACATATACTTTTGATCCTATATTTGACATTCAAGTATATGTACTTGATCATGATGCGAACCCATAACACGCATAGGTTTATTTTCAATCATCTGTCCTATGATAATTATATAGCAATTCGGATTGTTTTCATATTCTTTGATAACAATTAAGACATTAAGACTCTTGATTTGAGTGACAATATTAACTTCAAACATTAATACACAAAACTAATATATAAAAAAAAGAATATTATATACCTTTTTTATTGAGAGATAGAATGAAACTTGAATGAGTTCATATTAATTTAGATTTAGTATTCAAGTAACATTCTCTTGTAAATCGTGTGTTGTTCTATGATCATCTCATGTTCTGTGAATCTTGTTGTATTTAGGATAAAGATGTTGTATGTATTGTCATCTCTTATTATGTTTGAGATATGTATCTAGAGTAAAAATTGTGTTTCTATTAGATATTAAACTAAATATTAATATTTATAATTTATGAAAATCTAATCTAATATTTGTTAATAAGTCATTAGATTTTGAAATAATTTTTTGTAGACAATATTTCATATATTGAAATTTTTTTAATTAATTAAATAATTATAAATTTAAAAAATCCTCTCAAGTTATGGCTAAAAATAAATATGAATTAAGTATTCGGGACTAAAAGTATAAATTATTGATAGAAAACAAAAAAAGTGTAAATTAATGAGACTTTTTCTACAAGTTAATATAAATATTAATATAATAATATATTTGGATAATGATTATTGGGATTTTTAATTTATAGTTAATCTAAATGATGACATAAGCGATTGTCAATTTGATGAAATTAAGCGATTTGATTGGTTAATTAGTCATTAGTTTAACTGTCTTATAATATATATTAAGATTATTGATTAGCAAAATTTATCTTAAAATGTCTGGGTTGAACCCGGGTTGTTTAGCTAGTATGTAAAAAAGTTATGTAGAATTATTTTAAATGTTTTTAAAGTATTAAAAAAATGAATATTCTAGAATGGTGGCCATGTGTTTGTTAATCAATACCATAAGAATTCATTTTACTTTGTGGATATAAAAATACATAATTTGCTCATCTTATCTTTCTGAATATCGTGGCCATATATATTATTTCGTCCTATGATACGGTATTTGCATTTTTTTTCTAAAGAAATTTGTAAGATAAAGAATATAAAATATACAAAAGAATTGAACATATGATATTATGACAAAGCGTGCTACATTTGGACCACTTTGTATTTTATAGTACCCCAATATTTTAAAGTATATATGCAATGTGGATAAAAAAAAGTCATGTAGAACTTAACATTCGATTTAAAGTGTTTGAGCAATCACCATCAAGGTAAACCGGTGGGCTTCCATCCTTATATCTCACTAGAAGTTGAGGGTTGGAACATATCTATATAAACATCATGAAATGGTTATTAAAAAAAAGTCTGAAATAATTAAAGATAGATCCTCAATGACGAGTTTTTTACTTTTTTTTATTTTGCTCCAAATTTGATTTTACTAGTGTCTACAATTTAATTTAGTTTTCTTTTCAATAATTCTCATCTAATATTTTAGTTTTTGACACTTAGGAATAAATGATTTATCACAGCATATATTACGAAAAGTAATTATAAAAGAATGATTGGCTCAAAGAGTTATAAGTAGTGTATTTTCTTTACTTATTAAGACGGTAACTTTTTAATATTACTTTTATGGGCTCTTCATTAATTATTAATTATATAAACTGAACAAAAGTTATATTTTAGATAAGCAAATGAAGTTAGGATCGATAGTTGGCGGATACATTTTGGGTTTTTTCATATTTGATTTGAACCGTAAAATGACATCTTTGTGAGCATTTTTTTTTTTTTTTTGAGAATGTTATTTTAGTGTAGCACATGCTTGCTTAAACGTACAATGTGGTCTACTTAAAATGACACTTACTATTATATGGTGAGCTAGAATACAAGATACACCTTAAAAAAAACTTATATTGCATCATATATAGATATATGGATATAGTTAATGACTTATAAAACACAAATAGATCCTTATCTTATTTCATTTCAGCATTCAGTACTGCATCACTAAATTAAGGTTTAATCAACGGAGGGTTGTAAAAATTAATATAATTTATGAAATTGCAAGCTAAGCTATCATACATGTGTTAGTAGTTTGAGTATTCAGTTACTTCAAAATCAAAATTTTTGCGGTTCTTCCTCCTCTTCCTTTCCTTTTAATTGACTATTTTGGGTAGTTTAATTTTCACTCATACTCCCTAAACATATCTTCAAATTTTGTGTATTTTGCGTTTTAACTTAATTTTAGTTGATCCAATTCCATTATGCATAACGCGACAACCTTAGGTTCGACTCATCAGTATACAATTAGATGTTATACGTGTACATATTCGGTGGATTGTGATCATGATAATGTTTTATTATGGAGGGTCGAAAACCAAATAGGCAAATAGCCGAAATATTGTAAAATGCTCTTTTAAGTTATAGCTCGACCCATACATAATTGAGCATAGATACTCATTGTTTGGTGTAATATTTCCCAATACATGATCCTTTGCACAAGAAACATGCATTTATAAAAGAGGAAAATAAAATATGTTTTTTTTTTTTTTTTTAAGTTGTGGATCATTTTCTCACAACAGAGAATCTAGCTTACGTTGTCTTAACTGGATCCATGCTAGAGTCCCCTCACCCTCAATACCTAATAGGAGGAAAAATGTCCAACTAAACCGTCTGAAGGCACGACATTTAATTGGAATGAAACCCTGCTCCCTTTGCAAGACTCAAACAGGCTTCACTGGAGGACTTTTTTTGTGAAATACCTTGAAATGTCATTGTCATGTCTCGAACTCGAGACCTCCAACATGGAAAGTTGGTGCTCAACCATTAAGCTATAAAGGGAAATACATTAAATATGCTTTTGACTACACAAAACTGGGTTATAAATAAAACGGGTAATTTTGTAATTATGAAAATATATAAAGAGTAAAATGGTAATTTCATTTGCTTTATTTCTATGACTACATCTGTAGTGCCCTGCCGACTTGACTGTATAATGTAATTAGGCATGGGCCTTAGGCCCCCATAAAGGCAAGGCCCCTAATTTGGAATGCAATAAAATTGTATTTGCATTGGGCTTTTTACATTTACATGAAACTCCCGTAGCTATGTACTTCATAAATTTTAATAGTCGGAAGCTTTTTTTACAATTAAAATAGTAAAGAATTTATATCCTCAATTAAATCGGTAACTAACCACTTTTCAAAATCTACATAGTTCCATATATACAAAAAGAAAGAGTATTTGTCAGACTTTAAAAAGGCCCACAAAATTAATGCCGTTTAAAACCATCAAAAAGTTTGAGCCGGCTCTGCTATACTGCGTATATGATTTCCCCCAAAAAAGTTGTGCCAACATTGCTACTAGGCGTCGTCCCTTTACCGCGACATCAGAAAAATCTCATATTAGGAAATGAAGATTTGAAAGTTGTCCATCGACACACAAATAACAACATAATATTGGATCAAATGTACGATCGAAAATTCCATATGTCTCCACATTGAAATATATATATAAAAACAATTGAAAATATTGTCTATATATATTTCATTATATATATCAAAAGTTCCAAAAGAAAAACGAAATCTTAATTTATAGTATTAGACTCACGTGGAAAGTTTGAAATAGATTAAACTAAATACTCCGTAAAATTTAAAAAGAACTATTAAAAAATTTGAAGTCAAAAGAGGGTGAACCCCTGAAAGTGGAGAATCTAACACTCTGAACTAAATAAATTAGAATAAGAGATCAGGCTTGGAAGTAGCAAAACACAAAATTCTATATCCATTAATCCACCAATAAATGGATTTTTGAATTTATTATTTTTTTATAATATAATTCACCAATCTCCAAGTCTAAATTCATACTCAACTACGAGTATCTTTTTAACTCTTTAGAAGTTAACAACTAATAGATCAGTAACTACTAAGCAAACAGAGATACTTAAGTGTAACTAGCTATGTCAAGATAAATTCAACTTTATTCATGTTAAATTAAAATTTAACTAGCTATATTTTATAAATTTGTTAAAAAGTATAAAATATAAAGAGAAAATGAAACAAACAAGCACAAAAACAAAGATAGTTGGAGAATCAATGTATGAAATAAGGTAAAAAGTCTAGTTTAGGGTAGGGCTGGGGTGTGGGAGCTAGGAGAGTGTCGGTTGAAAACTTGATGTATATATATTCATGATAAGTACATCCAATATATTGCTATCTTGCAATGTCATGTTCTTTGAAAAACTACAATATGTTTTGTAGGACTATTATAGTGACAATTTTAACATTACCTATACAAAAAATGCATCAACTAAAATCATTATATTCGTTTTAGTTCATCATTGAAGTTTAATACAAAATTAGACCAAAGCAAATATTCGGTAAATACAAGTGTTATCTCTTGTTCAAGAATTGAAGTGTTCTATTTAAACAACAACAATATTATATATATTAGCAAAAACTTCGGCAATATACCAAAGTTTAAAAATTTTACATCAAATGTTTAGGACTAATGCGTCATAATGACCACGATAACTTAATCTTATTACAATGAGAGAACAACCATAAAAAAGATAGAGAAATAATTGAGTTAAAAACATTTTCACTAGTCTCCACCTGATTCTCAAATACGACGTTTCGATACTTCCACAAAGTCCACCACCAAATAAAGAAAGAGCACTTCAATTACCGTCTTAAACTTGGAAGTTGCAAGGAATATAAAGATAACCATTTTAGCATCTCAAGAATTGAAGTTTTTGGAACAAATTTACAACCTGGCACTGGTTGCCAAGCGTAACTCATTTTCTTCATGTTTCTTCCCTCAAACAAGTTAGTTACTTAATTGTGATTTAAAAAATATCTACTAAAATAGCTACATATTAATAACACATTGGTGCCTTGCAAAGGGACCTAGCTAAAAAATTATTGGTACAACATATACAATATAAACATGTAGCTGTCCCCTTCTTTATATATATATATTTATATATATATAGAAAGGGAAAGAGAAATATAAGGTTGTCCGATACCTAAGCTTAGATGTGAAACCCCTCACATAATAATATTTTATTATTTCTTGTTTAATGAATAAATGCATGGGCCTCCATAATTTTTATTGATTAAAAAAACAATATGTGAGTGTTCCACAACTAAGCTTAGATACCCGACAGCTTTATATTCTCATCCCCCATATAGAAAAGAGGTGGCCTTGTGTTTCTCTTAATTAGTCCTAGTTTATGCAACAACAACAGTACTCAATCCGGCAAAGCAGCCGGGTTTGAGGGAGGTAAGATGTAGACAGTCTTACCCCTGCACAAAGGTAGAGAGACTGGTTCCGAAGGACCTCCGACCTTGGGTTTTATCCCTTGTAAAGATTCTCGATGGCAAGACGGAGCCAAGCCGAAGAGGGAGTAGTCTCAATCTTAGATCTACTCTCAATCTCAAAAAGAAGCCGAGAGAGCTCCCAACGGCTCTCTAGAGAGAGAGAAGAGAGAAAGATAGGTTAATTAGTTTATGATATACCAAAAACTTCATGTAAAAGATGAATCAATTTGTTACGCTCCACAACCATGTTTTTAGTACTTCACATTTTTACAATATGGAGATTTCAGATATGTGTTAGTTTTATTATGTTGCCAAATAGTTCTCTTATATCTACAACAAGTTGTTTTTATAAAAAATGAAGTCGGAATTATTGCGGATGTGTTAGTGGTTTGGGCCATGTAGGCTGCCACATAAGCAGTCCTGTATATCATCATCTTCCTTTGTAAAACACATGTGGAAATGCTAGTAAGCCCATTAAGTTTATTTTTATTATATTAAACCACCTTGAGTGAAGAAGCTATGTCATACATCAATTGAAAATGAAAATGAAAATAAAAAGGATCAAGGTACATGTACGCAAGATCTCCAAAGATTCGATCAAAATTTGTAAAATGACAGACATATTGATCCAAGATGATAGAATGAAAGTAAAATACTAGAAAAAGCATAACTAACAATTATTTTCGGTTAGTTATACACCTAAAATGACAATTTACATGAGTATAAGAAACAAAATAGGACCAATATTGGAAAGAATCATTATTAATATTGAGACAAAGGTGTAATTTGGAATCATCATCATCATATTTTAAGTGGTTAAAGGTTAAAAAAAGGTGTAGGGGCTCCTCCAATAAGGAAAATGAGAGATTGAAAGCAATATGCGGTTGGTGGAAAACCATTCCACGTGCTTCCAATCAATGTTGCTCCCTTACGCGTACTCTTTCTTCCAATCACATTTCCTCCATGAATCCCTCTCTATCACTCCACACTTTTTAGTTTTTATTTTATTAGTCACCAATTGTCCAATTGATTCATTAAAATATAAAAAATATAAGGAGTGATATTCTTACGACACATTTTAACCACACACAAATCAACAATACATGCTCTATACAGTTACATACTGTCCAGTAAAAATTGTTGTGTATGGCTAAAAATTGTTATAGAGATATCACTTCCCTTAAAATATTTGTGATTTGTAACAATCATACATCACAATCACATAATATATTTGATACATAAAAATATATATATATATAAAATAGCAATAGTTAGTATATAATGTTTTATTGCTTGTATATAATGTATTAGAAAGCGTCAACGATGTGGTAGCGACGCTGGTGACAGTGGTGGCGGTGGCAACAGGTGGCAGTTGTGGTTTTGGAGAAGTGAGGTGGTGGTGACAGTAAGTGTTGTGGTAGTAAATTTAAAAACAATTTAGGTAAAAAGCTAGTGTACCTATTTTAAAAGTGTATGAATATACGTTGTAAACTATTTTATAAAAGGTATTATAGGTATATTAACTTATTAAGTGGAGATATTTTAATCAATGAATAAAAGAGTGTGACGGAATAAAATGATTGCCTGCTGTTTTAGAAATGGAGAGTAAGGCTTTTGCTTTAAAGGTGGACAGAGTATGTAGCTGAACAAGGTGGTGATCGGGTGAAACATCATCCCACGTGCCTAATAGGTACCTATAAGAAGGGGAGGAAAGTGGTAATGGTGGTGCACGGTTTTTTCCCCACGCTCTCACTTATTGATGAAACTGAAAATTTCTCTGAACAACTGGGCTGACCATGATAGACTATTTTATTTATTTTAACTTTTTAAAATAAAGGACTTAATCAACCATACCTCACATTAATTATCCATCGATATTGTGTTCCCTTCAAGGTACATTTTCATACCTATTTATTTATACTTATTCAAAAGTTTGAAATAATAATAAAATACAAATTCAAAATATAGTAGGGATTAGTGTCATCTATTCAAATTAAATTTAAAAAAAACCATCAATGACAATGTTAATGAGTTTGCCAGACTAACGTAGCGATCCCGTTGCAGTCAACGGCATGACTCCAAGTCAACTTTTTTATTAATTTACTATTTTACTCTTAATTTTTACTCCGTAGATATTTATAACTTTTCTAACTAACTAAAAATATATGAACAAATGGATGGAAATTTTCTCAAGTTACTATTGACTTGAGGGGTAAAGTTAGGAAGATCTCAACCTTTGATTTAACATCAAAGGTCAAAATTCAATAATCAATTTTGAATCTTAACCCTTAATTTTATTTCAAGGGTCAAAATCGACTTAACTTTACCCCTCAAGTTGAGGTAACTTGAGGGGAACTCTACTCGAAAAAAATTGTATTCTAACATACACTGTGTTATTTGATTTACGTATCAGAACAAGAATATTATGCAGTAAGGCAAGATTAGTAGTTATAGTAAGGGCGAAAATCAATCAGCCAATTATCAATTGCTTATTTCATTATTATTATAATAAAGTTTTATTTGTTAACAAGATAAAGTTTTGTTTTCCTTCTGTACAAAGTACAAACTTCATAAAGATCATGTAGACTAGATTTTCTTTATTCTCACGTTTTCAAAGGTTATTTGAATTTTTTTATTTTAAGCTTAAATTAGTGATTAAATGACTACCAATAAATCAAAATCCGGATGCATAAACTATTGTAGGTTGGCTTGATCAGTTTTGTCAATTATCTTTTCTTTTTTTCATCACAAATTAATTTTAGCAACGGTTGATAAATCAAAAATTGGATGTTAATGACATCAGTTATGGGCGTATGGGCGTATGGCCTACCAAATTAACATAGTTTGCATATGTGCTTTAACATATTCTCATAAATGTTTTGTTTTTGGATTATACTATACAAACATATTGGTTTATATGGTGGCAGTTGTGACAAAATTTTGATGACATGTATTCAAGAAATGTTATCAATTTAATTAAAATTTAATTTATCAACCTCATTTTAGATATTCTATATTACAACAGAAAATGGTAGTATAAATTATTCCATCAAACATATATTATTCATGGTGTTTGAAAATATCACTTTTGTATCATAATAATTTAATTTAACTTTTAACACGTCGTTTTTGACCAATATTGGTCATCCTGGTTAGATGTTTAAAATATCAATATTTTTTAATAAAAATTATTCAAGAGTTATTGAATTATTTGAAGTAGATATATAAAACATTCACTTATCTCTTAATCAAAACATATTTTATTTAGTTAAGCTTTAATTTATATAATTAACTCATTAAGTATACTACAGCTTATCTGAAATTTCCAAATATATCTGACAACAAACATTTTTTTTCCGTAAAATAAAATTTTCATTGAATATTTTTTTCTCACTATAAAGTAATGTAACAAGTTACATTATTTTTTCAACCATGAACCACATACGACAATCACCGTAAAATGTCATTGGATGCTACAAACAAAAAATATTTATAATTTCCGTCACGAAAACATTGAGCTGGTTTATGAAAATTAACACAAGCTTTTCAAAATTTAATCGACTATCCACTGATAAAAACTAAACACCAAAGTCAAAATATGTATCCAATGTGAATAAATTTTAATAGTTATAATTTAATACCATTTGCCAGGTTAAAAAAGACACAGGGTAACATCACCAGGCAAAATCAACCCGACCAAGGCATTTGCGGCGATGTCGCCGCTAATAATCTGACACTGACAGAGGACCCGCTATTTTCTCTGCTAGATTTACCATTACGGATATGGGATCCGCAGTATTAGCGGCGACGTCGCCGCTAATACTTCCTGGTCGGGGTTTGACTTTTTTTAGCCTGGTGGACTTACGCTCCTCGTTAAAAAATACATGGTCCCAAATAATCGATTGATTGTCTTTAACATTCCATCAAGAAGAGATATAGTAAACCCCACCTAATTTATATACTCCGAATCATGTTACATCATCCCAATTAGTGTATTGATTTTGGAATTTACTAATCTGAAAATGTTTCTTCATATAATATAACCATTTGCAGATATACTAATATTTATATATGCAATGCAATGCTAGTCTTTTTATAACGTTTGTTAACAATCAACAAATTAATGAACAAAATAGATACTCATTAGTGAAAATCAAAATTAGCATTACTAAAATAAAATCATGATAGGAAAATATTGACTAGCGATGAAAGATATCGAGGGGAGTGATATATCTACATTACTTTTTAGCCATCTACAACAATTGTACATATTTTACAGCACAATATACAACTGTTCAATTCATATATTGTTGTAGATGACAAAAAGTAGCTTTAGATATATCAATTCTCAAAGATATTTGGTCCCAATGTTTGTGTAATGATTAATTTTTTGTTTTTAACAAACTAAACTTGGTCATTATCACATTTTGAAACGAAATTTTAAGTGATTATTTTTTCCGCATAAATCGGTCATAAATTGTATCAATCCATATATGATTGATATTATGATATGACTAAATTAAATTATCACTTTTTTCATAGTGACAAAATAAGGTTATTAGTAATCAAATAAGTCAGATCATTGTAGTTCGATTTTACCCACAAGTCATAAATTCAAATCTTAAGTTTGATATCTTTGTGGGATTTTCTTATTGAAAATTCACTATGTGGTAAGACAATATATCTCTTTGAGTGATACTCACGATTATTAGTTTAAATTGGTAAATTAGATATGATTCGAAACACATTGTTGAAAAAGAATGTCATTAAAGACCATTTCCGTTTTACAACTCAGTATAAAACTTTTAATACATCAGCAACATATAAACTACTTGAAACTAAAGAACTCCTCGCATTTGTATGTTAGTCTATTTAATATCCGTTTAGTGCAGGACCCTTTCATTGTGCGATTAACACATATCATACGTGTATGAGGTAAAATTCACTTGTGAAAAAAAATTTCATATAAATAAAATTTCATTTTTAATGTTAAAAAACCGGGAGTTTCATTAGTAAGCAACCAAATAATTTAAGGCATTGCAAATTGAACGATATCGTTAGCTGGCCAAATCCAGTAGCACATTTTATTGTATATAAAAACAATTAAAAATAATTACAAAAATGCTTTGACCACAAGTGGTATCCTGTAAAACAAAAATCTAAAATAAAAATGTAAGTAAATACTATACGCTAAAGAGCTTGTACCTTTCCACATTCTGTATAAACCTCGGCCTCTATTGTAAATGAACAAATATGCTTCATAAATTCGATATCTAGATTATTATTTCCACGCCTTATAATGCTATGATTTGCTAACCCGAGTGAACTCGCTTCGTGTATTGACTCACCCGAGTTCATTACATGCACGCCCTTTTGTAAAAACTCGTTGTTCACTAGTCTGTTTAACAAGGCCGATTCTGATACAACAGGCTTCTTTTTAGAATGCATCGTCATTCTGACAATCTCTGTCAGCATTGCGGCGGATAACCGCCGCACACCACGTGCACCGCCCATTATAACCGTAGGATTTATGGGTTTTTTGTCTGATGTTTTACGGTTATGTTTAGTCGACTGTGAATAAAACAACACGGACTCAGGACTTCGAGATTTGACTCGGGTCAACGGGTCACCAAGTAGTAAAACTTCTTTTACATCCACTAACATCACGTGCTTGAAATTTCTACGAAGTCGCCCTAAAATCATGGGGTAACACGCCCACCTTCTTAGATTCATTGAAACGTGGTCTACAAACCCGGATAACGAGTTTTCAGGGTCGAGCTCACCGACACCAAAACCCACAACCGACCCGTAACTCGCCCGAGTCGACTCAGTCTCACCACCATTACCTGATTTCGAAGAATTTAAAGCGTTTTTAACTTTTTTACCCCAAATGGGCTCTTTTTGAGACTCACTGTGGCCCGTTTTCACAAACTGGGTCACGTTGAAACTTGCCCGAATATCCGAAATGTTCACCCCATTGCTCAATTCGGTTTTATACCGATTAATGAGGTTGATGAAAATACGATTCTCTTCTCGAATAACATTATCAAACGACTCGGGAGTTGTAGTCGTATGAAAGACGAACAAAAGGTCTGTTTTGGATAGTAAACCGGAAGAATAAAATGCGCGTAAAAACATTTTAATTTCTAGTAACGTGACATGTTCAGTCACATGACAAAGTATGAGGCCACTCATTGGCCTCGTACCTCGCGTATACAAGGTTCCTAGACCTTGTAACGCAGTAAGTGAATTTTTTGTCGGTACATATGATTGAGAAAGATGTCGTCTAGTAAATTTACCAGACGACGTTTTGATAAATTTATTATTGGGTTCGAAAGTTGAAAGTGTGAATAAAAGAAGTGTGCAAAAGATCAAAAGAGCACAAATAGAAATAGTTGATTGTGCTCTTGACAACAAATGAGATGAATAATTATTACTTGTGCGTTTTATGAAACAAGATTTAAATGGTGATGAAGAAATGAAATGATCCTTTTGGTTATTATTATTATTATTATTATTATTATTATTATTATGATGGTTTTCTTGTGGGAAAAAGACTAAAAAGAAACCCATGCCCCAACCTTCACTACCGTCCCCGGTGCCGGAAGTAAGGTTGTCGGAAACGGTGGGTCTTTTGCTAAGCTTTGCCGGGAGACCCATTTATATAGTTGTGTATAGGTGGTGATCGAGATTTGTGGGAGTGTAAAGGAAGTTTTATCAGTATTATGTGTTTTGCTAGAATTGGATGACTTGTGTGTGTGAGAGTTCATGTGTGTGTGATATTGTGTTTAAATTTGTGTATATTTTTTTGAAAAGAAAAATCCTTCTCTCTCTTTGATGAAATGTGTGGGCTTATATTTGAATGTGAAGTAGACAAATACAGAGAAATGCCCGTGGGAAATATTTAATGCTTTATTTCTTTATTTGTTGAATTGAAATAGATATTTTAAGTTTATTTCATAGAATAAGTACACCATGTTGTCTAAGTTTATACTCCGTAATTTCTTTTCGGTAGTTTTGAAGAATTTAAAATATGGTTTCTTTTGTTAAAGAAATAGTAGTGTACCTAAGATGTATCAAACTTTACTTACTTTGTTATTGTATGTATATACCGTAAAATCTATATTCTGTCTTTAAGATGTGCCAAACTTGCAATATCTTTTATTTATTGTTTCGGTCATATTATTATTGGATTATCCAACGTTTTCTATTCTAGTTATTATGTTTATCCAATTCTCGTTTATTTTTATTTTTTGCTATTTTATGTATCATTCTTTGACCTAGATGACTTGGTACATCAATTATGAAAAAATAAGAGTCAAAATAATTCTATAAAGATTTCTAAAATTCGTTATACATAATAACAAAAAAGGTAATATTATTACATTTTCATGCACTAATCTCTATACTAAATTGTAATAAGCTGTCTTTAAGTGTTATTTTATGAACAAAATATTGATATTGCTTTATAGTGTAACATGTTTTTATTTTGGTTAAAACTTAAAACGTGAAGGGTCATTATACTTTTTATATATCTCTAGTGGGGTTATCATAAACAAAGTGGCCAGTGGGAGGTTAACTTTGGAAATGTTACATAAATCTCGATCCTATGATTAAAATCAAGGGTCAAGATTTAAAGACAAACTTTAAATCTTGACCTTCGATTTTAATCTAAAGGTTAAGATATCTCCAACTTGATCCATCAAGTTAAAACCAACTTGAGGGAATCTCTTCCCTCATCGAACATGGCTAGCAAGTGTATGTTTTCATCAGGCCTAGCTTGTTTAGCTAATTGTGTTGAAATATTTGTCATCTAAAGTATCTAACTATAGAAACGAACACTGTACTATACACAGGGCAGTGCTGGCTAATTAAGAAGCTTATTACGTTATTAGTGTATGAAGCTCGGCCGTAGGTGCTTAACGCACGATATGCACTCAAGGTCGATATACTTAACGCACGATTGGATACAATTTTCATGGTAGAGCAATAGAGCATCATACAAACAAATCGGATTAATTATGAGTGAAGATTTTGATTTTTATGTTAATATGCTATCATTTACGATTTTAATAAATGAAAGCATATGATGTATATATAAAATCCCAACCATGAAGATAACTGTAAGCAGAGGCGGTATCAAGAAAAAATCTTACAGGGGGCAAAATTTAAAAATTCATGAAATATAAATTTAAAAGGGAGCAAAATGTTAAAAATCTATAGAAAATATTTTTAAATCCATGAAAAATTTAAAGATACATAACAAAATTTAAATTTTGAAGGAGACATTAACCCCCTTTAGGCACGCCCTTGATTATACGTGCCTTTGATTATATTGTAAGATCTTGATTATATCTGACATTTGCCAACTTTGTGAAATGAAACAAAAAACATACGGACTAATAAGTAACTAGTTAAAAGATCCATATTACGTAGTACTCCATTAGTAAACGTAATCAAGTCATTTTACATCAACAGTTCAATGCCTTGAAGTATACTATTTTAAAAACCATATTTGTAAGAGAAGTGATATTTGTACCACTGTTTTTGATAAATTTAATAAAGCTATGCATTACCAGTTTGTATAGTAAGCTATAAAAGTTATACATTGTGGTACACCAATCAAAAATAGTGGTACAAATAGTTGTTATATGAATTTTGATAGAAAAATTGTGACGTATTTTTAACTCCAAAAGTGTGTATCACGCCTTTGGATTTTCAACTCTTTTTAAGTGTCAAAGGTTTGTGATTTCTCGCACTCGATTACAACCACAAATGCGAAATGCTACGGGTGGAATTTCTCAAACCATAATGTGGTGAAAGTTGAAGTCTTTTTTCATAAACGTAATGATTACCCATGTTTGACCGAGTAAAGTCAAGTGGTGGAGGAGGCTGATAAAGTTATTAAAAACTCATGCGATCAATGTTTTAAGAATCCACGTATAAACTTTCTTTACGTTGAGAAACAATTTTTTTTTTATGAACCATATCAACTCTCAAATTATGTATTAAATCACATGTTTACGTGAAGAAACCATAAAAAAATATATTGTAGAAAAAAACTTTTTTTAAAAACCTTCAAAATAGCCTTTTGTGAAATTGTGAATTAATATGTTCACGTTTTCGTTCACATGTTAACAAATGAGTATATATAAGGTTTTGAAAAAAACTTTCTTCTACAACATGTACTTTTATAACGTTTCACATGTGAATGAACAAAAAAAAACATGTGATCCAATACATAATTTAAGAGTTCTCAAGAATCTAACAAAAAAATGAGTTCTCAAAATAAGGCTCCCCTCCACACACACACACACACACACACATATATATATAGGTAACACTCCGGTGAGAACACTCTTAAAATAAGAACGGTGAGAACACCTAAAAACATCATTTTGATGCATTGAAACTCCTTAAAACTAACATAGTGCAAAACTAATTATCATTATTTAAGTGTTTAACAACACATCGATCCGTCAAAATCGAAAAAATCACGTTTTTTGTTGGATGCATCCATCTTGAAGATGGATTCACAAAACAAAAAACATGATTTTCTCAATTTTGACGGATCAATGTGTTGTTAAACACTTAAATAATGATAATTAGTTATGCACTATGTCAGTTTTATGAACTTTTAATGCATCAAAATGTAGTTTTTAAGTGTTCTCACCGTGTTCTTATTTTAAGACTGTTCTTATTTGATTGTCCCTATATATATATATATTTGCTGAATCAATGGATGAGAAAAATCTGTTTAATCTATTGAACCGGTGGGTTAAATCTGATTAATTGGTTAATCTATATAAGATACTTACAATCCACTCACAATTAACATCAAATCAAATACTTATATAAAAAAAATACACGTTATAAACTTCAAAAACATCCCGATATAACGTTAAAGTTTATAAATCATCGTATATAAACTAATGAACAATACAAATATTTAACTTTAACAATACAAACAATAAAAAATGACAGGATTTTGTCTTTAATAATTTTTTTTTAATAAAACTAGTGTTATACCCGGCCGTTGGGCGGGAATAATAACCGAACATAGACTTGAATGCGGGTAAATTAATTCTTACATACTAACCGTTATCATTAGATAAAAAAAAACATCGTTAAACAAAACATCGCTAATCTTATAACATAAGATTTTAATGGTGACATAAACACTTGCAATGTTCTTGGAAGATAAAAATAAAAAGCTAAAAACTTGTAAAATAAAAATACTAAAGTTGTATCACCATGATTCATCAACCATAAAATTTTAATGGTAAAATAAAAAGTTTTAAAAGATTTGATGGCTCAAGTGTGAAAGACTAAATGAAATATAAAAAACCCAAGAAGTCAAGCTAACATAAACATTCCACGCAGTGTCGTCTCCGAGAATGAAAAAAAAAAAATTCAGGATCGGGCTCGAGAATAAAAAGCGGGCCTCTAAAGTAATGGGTCAATAATAACGTATGATAGCAACGATAAATATTATTGATATATAAGTAGGACGATATTAATCAACTAAATATTAAACAATAAAATCCTAAAGATTTAAGCTATTGATGAGCGTCCATTTTATGATAAAAACCACTATCGAAAGGCTTCATTTCAATACTTAAATGAGTTAATATTCCGGAACTATCGGTACTTAATGGAATAGTATGTTTATGCAGTTTCGCGGAAGATGCGAGAGAGGGTAAATGACATCAAGTGACTCAAGAAGGAAGCCTGTGAAGTTACAAGACACATGGAAGTGATTCGGGAGCCGAACGAAGAAGTACGAGTACAAACAGCAGCCACTAGCGCCGCTGGCGAAGACCCAACGCCGCTCATCAAGAGCCAGCGCCGCTAGCCCATCAAAGCCCAAGACCAGCGCCGCTGGTAGGCCCATCAGCGCCATTGGTCGGCCCTGATCAGCAACCGACTTAAATCACTATTTAAGCTGAACTAACCCTCAAAACCCTAAGAGAGAGCCGATTCAGCAGCCCTAGCCGTCCAACAACAACCCTATATCGACTTTGCAGATTTCCAGAAGGTTTTGGAGCTTCTAAAACCTTCCGATCTTCATCTTTGGTCTAGATCTTATCTTTATATTTACTTTCTGTTATCATATAATGTCTTTCATCTTTTCAGACTTTGTTATTCCTTTAATAATGCTAGGCTAGTAGGTTGAATACTTGTTTGAATCGCTGTAATCATGTAGACGTTTATTGTTTTACTTTGTTTGTTGGAATCTATTGGAGTGTGTTTTACTGTTTATCATATATCCATGTTTATTAGTAATTCATGATGTTATAGGTTCTATATCCGAATATATTAGTTTAATTCTGATGGTTATCTATGATCATACGATAGGACGGAAAACACTAGTCGGTCAATAAGTAGGAGTCTAAAATGATTCACTTGTAACTGAGGGATCCGAAACCATGGTAACTAGGATGAATTGAACATGATGCTTAACAATGTCAGATGCGATCCAGTGACTTGTAACCGAGCACTGTGGTTGCCGGAGAGATTTATTATCTGGTCATGGCTTAAGAGCCAGGTAACTAAAAGATGAACTAATAACACAAACTTTAAGTCATTAATGCTTAAACAATGAATCTAGCGAGAATTTGTTTATAGGTTAGTGTGAGTCTAGCGACAACACTAGTAATTAGGCAAAGTGAATCTAACGAGAATCTGAGCCGTGATTAAGTTTCCAATAGTCTAAAAACGGGTAGAATAGTATTTGGTCGTACCATGAGATCGGAGATGCCAAACAAGTATTGTAACACCCGTCATTTAAAAACATGGATTTCAAAAACTTTCCCTAACGGCGTCAAAAGAAAGCGAAAGTAAAGTTTAACAGTCCAAACCAGCAAAATCTGTTTGGTTTATTCATTAAATGGTGTTACTAGCCATATCATCAAAATAAGTTCAAATGGAAACCCATCGGTTGCCCAACATTAAACAACTGACCACATTATCAATACAAGTCATTATTATCTAAACATAATAGAAAATATCTAAAGCGAGCAACTACTATGGGTAAACTATAGCCAACTTTAAGATCATCTACCCATGCATCACATCTTCTCACATATACCTGCTCACTATTGTTGGACCTGAGGGGACAACACATTTTAAAAGAGCAAGTGTTAGCTAACGAATTAGCTAAGTAAGATAACACATGGTTTATAAAATATTTGTCCATTTAAAACATTATATAAAAGTCATATTAAGTCGTTAAGGCACATATCATCAAACATATGATCGCACATACATATCGTAGCATCAACATCTTTCATATTAGGATGGGTCATCCTAAATGTGCCTAGTCATCTTTTGCATCTCCACATATCACATCTAAACATCTTTATAGTTGTGACGTAAGTCAAGTATCTCATATAACATATGCATCTTTATAAGTGTGGCATAAGTCACACCCGACTGGATGGACAAACCTTACGGCTGTACATCATTGTCGTTAAGGAATGGCAAGCCAATCCCGGAGTAATCCGTATGTTCAAGACAAGTGGGCGGGTCAGACCTCCCGTATTACTCTTCACATCTTTGACCATGTTGTAAGGAGCCACCCAAGCAACCACAGCTACACACTAAGACCTTGAGACTCATCAGAATCACTAGAAGATCTGGGTGTACCGTCAGATCTCTCACTAAGACCTTGAGACTCATCATCTCTTTCACCTACAACACGTTCTCTATTCAACCTTAAACCACCATCTTCTAATAGATTAATAACTCTACCAAGTGTTTCTTGTGGATCTTCAATATGTCTATCTCTTCTAGCATTATGAGCTTCTTCCAATATCATATTTCTTCTAAAAGCCATTTATATTCAACAAAATAACACCAACAGATCTAATCTGACCTAACAAACAAGATAACAAAAACCCATGGATAAAAAGATTAAGAAACCTTTTTCAAACCTGGCTCTGATACCAAATTTGATGCGTAAAACACGCAATAACTCAAGCACAACGGAAATTAAACAAAATGGAATTAGATATTTTTGGTATTTTTTGGATTTTATGAAATAAACAACAATACAAGACGATAAATAAAAGGATAGATAAAAGAATTCACCACCAAGATTCGTAAAGGCCAAGCCACCGGAATCAATGATAGAGGAAAGGTCTAGCCACCACAAACACAGATAAAGGAATCGAAAATTTAAGATCTCACCACTATATTTGATAAAGGACGAACCACCACAAATATAGATAAAGGGATCACTCCAAACAACCAAGATCAAAGATCTATAAAGGTAAATGAAGATTTTGGATAAGAAATAGAGGTTGCTCTATTAATTTCATTCAACAACATAATCTGCTTTTACAAAGAGAAATGCAACCCCTATTTATAGCCACATAAACTATTTCCTAAGAGTTATTGAAATAATAATAAAATAATCTAAAAACTGTAATGTTCAAAGGACAACCACTAATTTATTAGCCAATGGAAAATGGACAGAATAAGCTTCTAGAAAGATTCCTTTGCAAGAGGGCCCATAATACCTTTAGAAATAATGTGGCCACTAATTACTTTCTTGTATTCTTTTTTGACAGCTGTCATTCTTCCTTTATTGGGTCCCATAAGCATGCGTTAGAAGCAAACTTTATTAAGGCAACTGGAAAAAACTGAAATTTGGACCTTCACTGGAGACGTACATCTAGAGCATCCATCTGGAGACTAGAACTGGTCACTGGAGAGCTTCAGTGGACTGGTGGGCTTCAGTGGAGAACTTCACTAATTGATTTCTACTGGTAATAATTGGAGCAACATGCCACTGGAGAAGTGTTACTACAGTCGACTGGATTTATTCAGTAAAAGCTAGCCTGAAATGGGCCACAACTGGTAGAATCAACATTGTTTCTTCTGGCGGCATAATCTAGCCAGTTTCCTTCAGTGCAGTTAACTTCTTCAGATCAGTTGGTTTTTCTAGTTTACTGTGCTTCTCCAATTCAGTGAACCTCGTCATTTCCGCATCATTGGTTCATCCTCGTTTGGAAAAATATTTAAATCAATACTCCGTATTACGCATGACTATTAATACTGTGATATATAGCCATCTAACATTAGAATAAAACTAGTATAACATACAGTCCATAAACAAAATAAATATTAATCAATGAAAAATAGTATGACAACATATATCACTTACAAAGGCACAGGGTAACACCTCCAGATAAAAGTCAACCCGACCAAGGCATTTGCGGCGACGTCGCCGCTAATACTCTGACACTGACAGGGGGCCCGCTATTTTCTCTGCCAGATTTACCATTACGGACATGGGCCCGCAGTATTAGTGGCGACGTCGCCGCTAATACTTCCTGGTCGGGGTTTGACTTTTTTTAGCCTGGTGGGCTTACGCTCCTCGCTTACAAACATGCACCTACAAAATTTTGAGTGAAAAGAGACAAAATGGTACCTTGTAGGAGTGACGATGGTAATGGATGAAAATTCTGTCTTTTTCTCCTCAATGATGGTTAATCAACGAAAGAGATCCAGAAACATGTTTGACTATTATGTTTTCTATTGACAATAAATATCTTATAAAACATTTTGCTTTTTTTTTTTAAATCTCAATTAAGGATTTGATATACCTAATATACCTCTCTTTTTTATTCACTTATTTAAACATCTCTACCTAATATACCAATAAATCTCAACCACTCATTTTATTTCCCCTTCTTAAATCTCAACCACTTATTTTTTTCTCTCTCCTCCATAAATCATTTTATTCCTCTAATATATTCAAAATCTTTTATTTCAAAAACCGTATATCGATAAATTATAAAATATGTATGGGTGTTCTTAAAATTTCATGCTCTTTCATTAGAGATGTCATTCGACATACTTTCGACAAATTTTTAAATCCGATGGTGGAACCCGTACGGTTGACATTTGGCTATCATACTCTATGACTTGACCTATCACCCCCACCATCTCACTGCCGCAATGCGCGGACGCTATTGCTCGTTTAAACTAAAAAGATTAATATTGAGTTATTAATAGGCTACTATAATTAGATAAAGTAAAGAATATTTATAAAATAATTTTGATATCATTAAATGGAAATATTACAAAAATAGAATGTTTAACCAATGGGAGCTATGGTTAGCAAAATCCTGAATGTACATATAGATAAGTATTTGGGGTTTATTTTTGGAATATTAAAAAACTTGCTTAAATTTCTAAAAAATATAGATTTGTATCGAAAATGTGATTTTTTTCTCTTGGGATTTGTTAGTGACAGCCTTTAGGATTGTCAGTAAAAACTAATTAGGTGCATTAAAATTTGTACCTTGCTGTTAGAAAAATCAGGGGGCGGTTTTTAATATATAATGTATAAGTTTTTAAGCATGTAATAAGTTGTTCCCTAAGGGCTGTCATTATCATTTTACTTTTTTCTTTTATCTAACTAAAATATATTTTTCTATTTAATTATTGTTGATGACGTGACTGTTTAGATTGAATTTCGGTGTGAACAATTGGAGGTAAAATGTTCAGTGTGAAAGATCAAGGTTAACACTGACGTCACAACTTTAATATTGAGTTCGATGTGAACGATTTAAGATGATCTAAGAATTATGAATGGTATATTTCACAATTCATGGAAATCCCCTAATCGGCCCATTTAATTTGAAATTACTGGATGCTAAACGTAATCAAAACATGAAAGATATGTGGAACAATTGAGACGGATGGAATCAATGAGTTACATTAAAACTTTTCATTAAGGTTTGAGTCTATCATATTGTGGGGTGGAATTAAAATGAGATATATGAGATATAGTACGATAGATTAATGTGTTATTTGTTTAGAAAGTCACTCAACTTGTCACAAATATCTGTTCTGGGGTTCAAACAAAAAAGTTCTCTATTATGGAGATTAAAACCGGCTAAAACGCCTTTTGTGGCCTAAACAGTAAGTTGCCAGTCATTTTTTGTCACCTTCTTCCCCAAAATATTCAAAATCACCGGCCACCTTCTTCCCTAAATTATCCAACATCACCAGCCACCATCATCACCATAGCCACTACACGATCTCATTCTCAAGTAAATAACAAATAGTTTGAAGGAACAATATCATATGCAAGAAATTCAAACAGAATCATAATTAGCAGAAAGTGAGATAGAAATCTGTTCATGTTCGAAACCTTTACCAATTTGTTCATCGAGTCAATAACATGTCCACGAAAGCTTTCATCTAAAGGAACACTCAACGACATAAAAGGTCCTTTAAAATAACCTACGTAAAAAGAATAAAAATGAACATAAACTAATATATAATAATACATTAAAGCATATAAATTTTTTCTCAAGTCGAAAAGAATTTGAAGATGAAATCAAAAACCAACTTTAAAAAAAATAATATGATAATGGTGTGATGCGTCGACACAATTATGTAATCTATATATAAAACTAATGTTGGTTTTAAGGAAACAAAATCAATTTTATTAATTTCATAATTTTATTTTTTACATACCAATGTATATTTAATTCTTATTGCATAAATAAATAAATATTGTAGAAAATTATAGAGATGAAACATAGGATAAAATCCTATGTAGCAAATTTTAAAAATAGTTTTAAATTAAAGAGGGGTTTTAAAAAGTTAGGATTCATACTGTTTTAATATTTATATAGATATATATATATAGGTATATATATATATATATATATTATATATAATAAATAATAAGATAAGGGGTAAGCGGGTCCAAAAAGTTACACATGGCTGACATGTGGCAATAACCGAATACACATCACCTTCTATCTAGTATAGACCCAATAAAGGCGTTTTAGCCGGTTTTGTTTCTCACAATAGATAACATTTTTGTTTGAACCCCAGAACAGGTATTCGTGACAAGTTGAGGAACTTTCTAAGTAAATAGCCCTAGATCAATATTTCAATATAATTGTCAAATATCAAAATTATCACTTATATAAGTTAGTTTATATGCAGTTTATATGTTGGAAGACTGTTTTTATATGCAGTCTATCATATTGTGGGGTCTGAACTATATATTCGTATTAAAAGTATGAGTAAGCCATGAGCGCTAGAAAAATAAGAGATTAATCACGGGAAGACTAACGTACTTTCTCATTTGTACACAGTTGCTCATTATACTTTTTTATTAATGAGGTTTATCCAAAACCTTTTTTTTTGTACACGGTTGACCCATATTACCGGTAATCACCCTTTTTAATGACGTGGCAACCACGTGGACGTTTAATGAAGCTGACATGGATTCACAACGACACGTTTAATCACTGGATGACTAATGTGCTTTTTCTTTTGTACATGGTTGCCCATTGAACTTTTTTTTATAGATGTATATTACCAACAAACTCTTAATATTTGTACATGGTTGACCCAAAAATTCAAAGCTAATTCTTTCTCATACTCTGTAAGAACCCAAACCTTTTAATCAAAATTGAATAGAAATTTTTTTTTTTACCAGACCCCACTGCGGCGCAGTGGAATCCCACGGATCAAAATGACCAAAAGCTCATAGTGGTGCAGTGAGCCTGGGTGACTCCCCACTGCGACGCAGTGGGACTTACTGCACAGGAACACTTTTTCAAAACTCCATTTTTCCTGCACTTTGACTCAAAAATAGGTTCAACCAAAATACCATTTCACTTCAAAACCTTTCAAAGACTAAACCAAAAGTATTCAAGACAAATGAAAACATCATTACATTAAGATTTGCCATTTATACAAGGTTTACAATCCACATTGATCAACAAGTGGGTCAATTACCCAACTTGGATAATTTGTCAAGTCATTCACAAATTTTATCAAAAGCTTACATATCCATCACAACCACCAAATTTTCAGAATTTTACCAAAATTAAATTAACCAAAAGGAATTGTATCAAGAGCCAACATGTACAAAAGGGATCATCTACCCAAGTTACCCAAAATGTCAACCTCGAGATGGCAAGAACTTCCAACTTGAACTTCACTCAATCACTTCTTTGCCCTTGCTACTACCAACGCCTATAAAAGAGTTAAACAAATAAAAGGTAAGCTACGCTTAGTGAATGCATACACATACAATCATAATCATGCTACCTTAACATTGTGCATCAAGCACCACATAAAGCCTAGCAAGCGAGCCATTTCATTCATAACAAACAACACACATACATTTTCAACATGGCAATGGATAATTTGGCTAGTAGGGATTTACCCACCTACTAGCTCTTACATACAATATGAATAGTAGGAATTTACCCACCTACTAGTTCTTACAAACAATCAAACTATGGGTCATAGGAATTTACCCACCTATGACCTCTAATAACAAGAATATAATTATATGCATATACACTCACCTCAATTTGGATACTTGACACTATAAGGCTAACAAACTCAACAAATTAATCTTCAACACTTATACATAAATCAACACATAAACATCTATGAGTTCTATGACTCAACTTCCTTACAAACATCTACATGCATTCATCAATTCTAACATTATGGTGTTTGGCTACTCAAAACTTTTCCAACAAATTCCAAATTCTCATATTAGAACTTTATTTCATAATCACTAGCCAAATACCACAAATTATGAGATTCTTTCTATGGGGAATTTTCATTATCAACATTCTCTTTCAATCAAGTTATCCAATTATCGATCAAATTTATTAGGGTTTTACTTGAAAATTTCCAATTACAAAAACCCTAATTTCTAAGATTAAGAACCCTAATTTTCAATAACAAATAAAACTAGGGTTATGGAATCAATACCTCAAGAATAAGAGACAAAGAATTAGGGTTTTCAAATTGAAATTCTTCCCCCTTTTCTTCCTTAAAATTTCGGCCACCACCACCTCAATGAAAGCCCCAAATTTCAATTTCTAATACAATTGGAGATGATTATTGTTATTGTTTTAAGATTACAATTCTTTAATTTGAGTTTCTATTGCATGGATTTGAAGATGGATTGAAGTATCAAGAAAAATGAAGAAGTATGTTGAATGGAGTGAGTGGGAATTATGAGTCACAAAACTAAGTGGCTGACTTTCATCCCTGATGTCCACATCCCATCTTTAATTTTGTGGGTAAAATACCCGCTAGCCACTAGAGTTCCAACAAAATTAGCCCTTTAACTCAAAATAAAATACAAGGAAATTAATTTAATGTCAAAACTATGAAAAGGGTTAATTTTCTATTACCTTAAAATATTGGGGCGTTACATACTCAAATCTTAAAAATTACTTCTTTCTCTAAAAAGAAAACCCATAAATATTAATAAAAAAAACAAAAGATTTTTCCAAAAATATTTTTCAACCGCTAATTGCCCAGTCACCGAAAAATTGTAATTCGTATTTCTGTTGGTTAGGGTTTGTGCGGATTTTAATTTCGAGTGTTTTGGAACAAATTTCGAGTTTCAATTCGAAGAAACGAGAGAGAAAATGTCAATTTTGAGTTTTCCGACGAGATGTTTTAATTCTTGTAGGCTAACAAAGGTGATTGTATAAGATATTTTTTTATCTGACTTAGAAATGTGATTTTGAAATTGATAATGTAAATGTCGAATTAGTCAGCTATTCGCAAGGTTGTAAATAACGCTCGGCGGTTACTCGGCGGTTGACCACCTTTAAGGTTAAATCTCATTTCGCGGAGTTATAACGGCGTTATAACGGAGACTGTAAAATATAAGGAATTTATATAAAAAATATATATATTAGCAATATCCTAACAAAATTAGTCAAAAAAATGTCTTTTGACCATTATTTGACCATTAAGCTTCGTTAAATCCGTTATTTGACCGTTAAATTCCGTTATTTGACTGTTAAATTCCTTTATAAAGGCCGTTAAGACCGTTAAATCTGTTATAACGGCCGTTAAATCCTCAAACCTTTAAATTTACCCTCCAACCCCCTTAACGTAACGCTGGACCTCCGTTACCGTTATAACGGCTGTTATTTACAACACTGGCTATTCGTTTGACAAATCTCCGATTATCTACCAGATTGTCAACCAAATGGGACAAATTTCTGAATCAAACGTTTTCTACTACAGCATGTATATAATTGTTGGAATTTTTTTAGAAAAATCTTTTGTTTTTTTTTTTAATAAAAATTTCTGGGTTTTCTTTTTATAATGAGAAGCAGTTTTGAAAATTTGAGAATGAGAAAGAACCAGTTTTCAAGATCTGGGTCAACCATGTACAAATTTTTTAAGAGTTTGTTGATAATACATATCAATTAAAAAAGTTCAATGATCAACCATGTCAAAAAGAAAAGTACATTAATCATCCAGAGATTAAATCTGTCGTTTAAAAACTTCATTAACCGACTATACCCGGTCAACTATGGGTCAACTGTGTACAAAAAAAAAAGTTTTTTGGTGAACCTCATCAATAAAAAAGTATAAAGGACAACTGTGTACAAATGGGAAAATACGTTGATCTTCTCGTGATTAATCCCAGAAAATAATGGTAGGAAAACATTATAAACATAGCCACATCCACATATAGGTATACGACTAGTTTTTGTTTCCGGGCGTTGCCCCGGGAGACATTTTGTAACATCTACACATGTGGAAAAAATTATATAACATGAAACTTTCGTGACAAAAGTTAAAAAGTGAAAAGTTATATGGTAAAAAGTAAAGAAAATGAAACTTTCGTGGTTGAAGTTGAAAAATTTAAAGTTATGTGGTAAATGGTTAAGAATATGAAAATTTGTTGACAAAAGTAAACAATCCAAAAGTTATGTGGTGAAAAGTAAGGAAAATGAAACTTTCGTGAAAAAAAGTTATAAAATTGAAAGTTATGTGGCGAAAGCTCAAAGTTATATAGTAAAAAAAAGGGATAAGTGCAGAAAATAGAAAACACCTTTCGACCAATTCACGAAAATAGCAGTGACCTTTAAAAGTTTTGTTATTTAGAAATAAAGTTTCATTTATTACCGGAAATAGCAACATTTGACACGTGGACATGGTGACGTGGACATTTTTGATTACGTGGCATTTTTTAATGACGTGACATTATATTTTATTTATTTACTATTTCATTTTTATCAGTCATGTCATTTCCCCCCAAAAATGGCTTCGTTTCGGTTTCGGTTCCGCCAAGGTATTTTTTTCTCATCATTATATTCTGAAGCTAATTTCACCTTCTTTTCATTTATTTTTGTTGTGTCTCTTCCATTTTCAAGCACTAAGAAGTTGTGTAAGAAGATCATAAATGAGACATAGATCTATATCTTCTTCGTCTATCTCGAGTTTTAAAATCTCTAAAAGTAGATGTCAAAACGTCTTTGTTTTCGTCGGAGAGAGATTCTGCGGATGTTCAGGTGAGACGAGAGTTTCATAGGCCATATTTGGTTCGTTTATGAAGAGTTTGTCCGCACATGAGATAGATCCAGATGGCGAAGGTCCAGAGGTTTTCTGGAACTCGAACAAACTGTCGACGGTTTCTAAGTTAGTTGAAGAAATCGAAGAATAAACCATCTCCGCATCCAACACCGACGAGGTGTTCTAGTAATCCGACTATAAATTAAAGTTCATTGCTAAAAATTAACTTTTAAAGGTCATTGCTATTTTCGTATTATTTGAAAGGTCCATTCTATTTTCTGTGTTATAAAGAATGACACGTCATTAAAAATGTCACATAATCAAAAAATGTCCACGTCACCTTTTCCACGTGTCAAATGTTGCTATTTTCGGTAATAAATGAAAGTTCATTTCCAAAAAACAAAACTTTTAAAGGTCACTGCTATTTTCGTGAATTGGTTGGAAGGTGCTTTCTATTTTCTGCAGTTATCCCTAAAAAAAAGTAAAGAAAATAAAACTTTGGTAAAAAGTTAGAGAATGAAACTTTCGTGGTAAAAGTTGGAAAAATAAAAGTATAAAAAGTAAATAAAACAAAACTTTTGTGCGGAAAGTAGAAGAAACGAAAAGTGGTGGCAAAAAGTAAAAGAGCGAAAACTTTAGTAAATTTATGTGATAAAAGTAAAGATAATGGAACTTTCGTGATAAAATTTAGAAAAATGAAAGTTTAAAAATTAAATATAACAAAAATCTCGTGCCAAAAGTAAAAGAAATAAAACTTATGTGACAAAAACTAAAAGTTTAAAAGTTGTTGTGATAAAAAGTAAAAAGAATGAAAGTTTTATGGCAAAAGTTAGGAAAACGAAAGTTTAAAAACAAAATAAAACAAAACTTTCATGCTAAAAGTAAAAGAAATTAAAGTTATATGACGAAAAGTAAAAGATTAAAATTGTATGTGATAAAAAGTAAAGTGATTGAAACTTTCGTGGCAAAACTTACAAAAACATAAGTTTAAAAATTAAATAAAACAAAACATTCGTGCCAAAAGTAAAAGAAAATAAAGTTATGTGACAAAAAGTTAGAAGGTTAAAGTTATGTGGCAAAAGTTAAAATACCTAATATTCTAAATAAACTAAGTTTGTATTAGAAATAGAAAATATGAAAGTTTGATGTAAAAGAGTGAAATAGTAGAAGTTAAAAAAAAAAAACGAGCATGCAAAACGATTTATGGTTTTTAGGATATCTCTATATATAATAAAACAAGATTGTTCCTTGTAAGTATTTTTAAAAAAATTTTGATGAGAAAAATCCATATTTCACCTTAAAATTTATTTTGTTTAATTATGATGTCATATCTAAATAAAATAGAAACAGTCTTTTACATGTTTAACAAAAGTATTAACTATTTATTTAAAGAAAAAAAATTCTCTCTTATATAATACTTTATAACGTTTTAATAACAAACATTATATATTTCTTTAATATATTTCTATTTTTTAAATTTTAATTAACATGTCCGGGTTAAACCCGTGTTGATTAAATAGTACGAGCATGGTACCCGCGCAATGCGGCGGTGGTGGGGAAGACAATCTGGTGGTGGCGTTGATAGGGTTTTACTTTGCTAGAGACAAAAATGGTTGAAGGGCATAGTTGGTATATCACGTGAGAGGGTGCTTAGCAAAGAAGATTATTTAAGGGCATTTTTGTCTTATTAGGTTCTTAATTAAGTTAAGGAAGGAATTCAGTTTGTTTTATAAAGTACGAGACGGGGTGCCCGCGCGATGCAGCGGTGATGATGGTAACGACAAAGGTGTGACTGCGACAATTGTGGCGATGATGTGCGGCGGTAAGGGTTAATACGGTTATTTAAAGATTGGAGAATCTATGTTGTAGTTTATTTTATTAAGGGTATTATAGGTATATAGGTAAAGATGTTTAAATTAGTGAATAAATAAGAAGGGTAATATGGTCATTTCAGGTTCTTAATTACTTAAAAGGGAAGGGCAGTTTATTTTATATAGTAGTATAGATTATAGATAATAATAAGTCAATAACCGTCAACCGATAGCTAGACACGTAGTAATGAGTTGGGCCCAATGGGCTTCGAAGCAATCAGAAATGCACATTAACTTATAATCTCTACTACGGTAAAAGGTACTGGGCTAGGACTGAAGTTTGGTTGTAGCTTGAAGTTTGGAGTTATTATTTAGGATTTAGTACCTTGGTTATAAGTAACTTTCATGTAGTTTCACACGCAATCAAATGGCTCAATGCTAAAAGATTAAATCAAAGACCGAAATCATTGAGAAAACGTCAATTTCATATAAACTCAAATAATCAACTCCCATTTACAATAACCAAAACCCTTATTTATACTAATCCTATAACACCCTAAAATAAGAAACAAATCAACTCATAATTATCTTAATAAATAAGAAGATAACTTAAAATAAAAGATTATTTAATAAACCATAAAAATAAAAGATCCCGCTACTGCATCATTCTCCTCCTCTTAGAAAAAAACTCGTCCTCGTGTTTTGCCTTTGAACCAAAGCCACCTGGATCAAGCGGAACATTTGGTTTTCTCTTGTTCTTCTTCGAAAACAATAATTGGGTTTTATTAGTTTTAGGGATGCTGTGTGATGATTCATTAAAGTCATTTAGTTCTATCTTAACCAACCTCACGATATTCCAGCTCTCGAAACCTATGTGCACTGGATAACTTTTGAACATTAAGCTCAATATTAATTTTGAGTTTAATTTGTAGTGCATGTTTATCCCAATATCTAATAGCCTTCACAAACAATCCAATAATATATAGGACTTCTTGAAACTTATTGAATTGATCGCATGCTTGCTGTTAAAATAAGTATTGTCGAGAATGTTTTTTGATTGGATCACCATGCTAGGAAACCTCCAACCAAATTCCAGTTAAGTTCCTACATCTTTATCATCATTGGTAGAGAAATCGATCAGTGGCCCTTTGAAGTCTCTCCCCATGTACCGGTACCAAGATCTAGTTTCCTCGTCCTTTAACACAAGATTTAAAACCGCAATCGACTTAGCCGCCCGATCACAGCTCTTTACATTCATCACGAAATCATTCAAAATACCAGCGGATACCTCCACACATTCAAGACTACCTCCTGTAATCTTTTCTTGAACAATACTGTCCTCTTGAAAGACAACTGTGTTGAAGGCTCGTGTAACCCACCAATAATCTTCATTACGCACCTCTTCATCTCCATAACTATCGAAACAAGGAGGTGATAGATAGATATCTCTACAACCTCCAGGATACTCCTCCTTCCCATCGTTCTCATCCCGGATGAAAGCCGTTAAGTCGGTTTCCTCCTTCCCATCGTAACGATATAATATATATATATAATATATATCGTTGGCAGTTAAAATAAAAGATGATTAAAACAAGACCAAATTGTTCAATAAAAAAACGCGACCAATATAAATAATTAGGGATTATGGCACGGGAGTGTAACCAACTATGACTCAATGGTTATGTAATGTAGTGACCTTTCAAATTGGTTATCTGATGTAAGTACCTTTCATTTTTGTTCTTATAATGTATCGGTGGACCTGTTGTACCGGTAGCCGGTAACAATATTAGCTTTACTTTGGGATTATGGCACTAGAGTGTAACCAACTATGACTGAATGGTTATGTTATGTAGTGATCTTTAAAGTTGGATATCTGATGTAAGAACCTCTCATTTTTGGACTTTTCATGTACCGGTTGACATGTTGTACGGTCATGGTTACGGTTGTAGGTTATGAACTCCGACGAAATGGATGGTGGATTGTCTTAGACTCTGATGAGGTTGTAGTGGGTGGTTTTGTTCTCATTTTTTCTTTCATTCAGGAGTTGCGGTTCCTAAACAACCACCGTTGTCATTCTCTATCAAACCCACCCCAACCCTCCCTTACCCCATTGTGAACCAAAGTTGCTGGATCTTGATTGCGGTGGGGATAGGATGGTCGAATCTTTATGGTTAACGATGACGGGGTGATCATAACACAATCCGATTTGGGGATTAGGGTTTAAGTATGATTATTATTGAATCATGTTCTGAAATCAATAAATGTATATATGCACCTATTTATATCTAGTGTTGATTTGTGTTCGGGATTGAAGTTAGACATTCAGTTACAGTTTCATATTTGCTCTCCGGAAAAAAATTGTTGTTACCGAAGATAGTGCCAAAAATTAGCCGGAGAAGATGACCAAAGTATAAAGTCGTCGGATTAACCTGGTAGGATACATCGAGTGAACAAAACATAGAGGTTCTTACATCAAATTTAACACTATTATAGGTTACTACATTAGATAACCATTCACACATAGTTGGCTACACTCCGGTGCCCTAATCCCTAATCTTTTTACCGTCCAACGTGGCATTACCGGTTACAAATAGGATGTTACTCGGTAGAATACATTAAAAGAACAAAAATGGAACGTACTTACATCAGATAGCCGACTTGAAAGGTCACTACATTACATAACCATTCAGTCATAGTTGGTTACATTTCGGTGCCATAATCCCAAATAATTATTAAGGCATGACACATCAACTTGTTTATAAAATGAAGTCATGCTGCAAATAGAGAATTTAATCAAGGCCATTCGATCAGTTATGGCTTCAACCTCTAAACAAACAAGAAGTTGGACATATGATGCTTTCTTGAGCTTCAGGGGTGACGACACTCGCAACAATTACGTAGGTCATCTTTATGCAGCTCTTGTTCAGAAAGGAATACAGACGTTCAAAGAATTTGGTGGAGGGAAACCGATATCTCAAGAACTTGTGAAAGCCATCCAAGAATCAAGGTTTTGGTTGGTTGTAATTTCTAAAAATTACGCAAACTCTTCATGGTGTTTGGAAGAGCTTGCAAAAATCATGGAGTGCTATTGGGATGATAAGACGGGACAGAAGAAAGTATTACCGGTGTTTTACCATGTCGATCCATGTGATGTGTGCAAACAGAAAAACAGCTTCGCAACAGTGTTTGAGAAGCACGAGGAGAAGGAAGAGATGGAAAAAGTGAACACGTGGAAGGAAGCTTTAACTGCTGTTGCTTGTTTATCAGGCTATCATATCTCAACAGTCAGTGGGTTAGTTTTTTCGATCTTACATCTGCTACTTTTCGTGACCACTTTAATTTGAAACATAAATGAATACAAATTAAAGGGCTTCTAGCCTAGTGATATTCATCCATCTGGGTTCAATTAAGTCAACAATTTGATAATAATTATAAGTGATCATTATATTTGCCTTTACTGAGATAAGAAAACAAATCAAGTAATACTGTAAATGCCGGCAAAGGCAGACCTAAGGAATTTTGGGCCTAGGACGAGCCGGCAAATAAGAAGGGCTTCTAGCCTAGTGGTATTCATCCATTAACTAAGGGTTGTAGGTTCAAATCCAACAATTTGATAATAACTATGTGTGATAAATGCAGATATTTGCCTATACTGAGAAAAAAAGAAAAAGAAAGAAGTAATACTGTAAATGGATACACGAAATGGTTAACATACAGTTCTGAGAATAATTAAGCACATCGATTTCCCTTTCCTAACCCTCACAAATAATTAAGCGGCCAACTTTTGTTTGATGTTACCTTTGATTGCTAAGTTGTAATACAAGTATACAACCTACTTTGGATGCATCGAAAGTTGACCAGAAAGCACAAAGTCATAGTCATCCAAAATTTTCAAGTACTTAAGCAATTTCTTTTGGGTTAACTCTGTAATGATGCTCTTCTTTAATCTGCAGTGGTGAACACGCAATTATTGACAAGATTGTTCAAGAGATCTTACGCAATATACAACCTCTTGGTCATGAGAGTTGTATAATAGGTATAGAGTCTCATATGGAAAACTTAAATTCAAAACTGATCATAGAAGCAACCAAAAAGGTTCGGGTTATAGGGATACTTGGAATGGGAGGGATTGGCAAGACTACTATTGCCCGAGCATTGTTTAGAAGAATTTCTTATAAGTTTCAAGGTAGCTGCTTTGTTAAGGATGTTAGACAAAATAGTTCTAGCGATAACTGTCACACCCCGTTGTAGTGGAAATACAGGGTTAACAAACTAATTGCGTACTAACCATAGGCTAATAGAAATTACATCCATTTAATACCAAATACAAGTCTAATACAAATACAATCGTTCAAATGTGGACCCCAGAATACGGATACAAGTCATCCATATATGGAATTGGGCCCACTTAATACAAGATAAATATTTGGACCGTCTAGTACAATTAGATATAAGAACATAATAGTCCTCCAATGTCTGACGCTAATTATATGTCCAAAGTGAAAAGAATGGCCCTATAATGCCAAGATGATCCAAGACTTACTGTTGGTTACCTGAAAAGCATGAAATTTGGGAGGATCAACTATCGAAATAGTTGGTGAGTTTACAGTGTTTGACCAAAGTTTAGTCGTCATTGAGAATACACAATGACATGTAGTTATTTAAGACAAGATAGCGGGAGCAAAATCCGACAATATATAATGACAGTCCAGACCTAAGTCCGACAATATGACTAATATGCCTCACACAGGATTTCCCGTCTAAAGTGGGGTGCGGACCAGAACCATGACAGTCAGGAACAAAATCTGACAAGAGAACCATTAGGATCTCATAATGGTAATAACTACATAAGGGGAACATTTTAGTCAGTCAAACACATAAACATTTAGTCAGCCGACAACATGGCAAGTCTAAGTCACATAGAACAAAATTTCATAAGACATGTATACACATTTCCAGACAGCCATCAACATGGCAAACATAAGGCAAATGATTTAAGTAGCCAAATCACATGACATAGACAAAGACAAATCATTTATAAAGTAGCCGTGTATACAACAGACCCAAAGTAAAGGAAAAAGGGCGCCATAAACTAACCTTAGACTAAAAGGAGTGGAAGATTATGGGAATGCCCCTCCTCCACTCCTTACATGACACATGTCTAAACCTAATCATGAGGGGCATTCCCTTCATTCCCTTGGGGTGGAGGAATGCCTCTTAGGGCATTCCCTATTTCTTTTTTTTTTTTTTAAATTATGATTTTAAATTAACTAAATAGGGAATGCCCTAAGATTAGTTAAAAAAGTAGCTTATCTAATAATATGATTTTTATTTAATAATACTTGAAAAAAATAAAACAAAAGTAGCTTATCTAATAATATTAGAATTTTTTTAGAAATGAATTTAATAATATTAGTTAAAAAAGAAATATGGGATACAAAGATGTTTTGTCCTTTGGTGAGGTGAAAACATTTTATAGGCAGTCTACTAATAATATCCTTCCACATAATATCCTTATACTTTTTATGTAGCCTTCTTCTTCACCAAATCACCATACATCTTCTTCTTCACAAGTTTATATATATACATATAATGGGAAAAGGGAATATAAGGTTGTCCGGCACCTAAGCTTAGGTGTGAAATCTCTCACATACTAATATTTTATTATTTCTTGTTTAATGAATAAATGCATAGGCCCCCATGATTTTTATGGATTAAAAAAACAATATGTGAGTGTTCCACACCTAAGCTTAGATACCTGACAGCCTTATATTCCCATCCCCCATATATATATAATATATATATATATATACATTTACAGGTCAAAATAAAGGAAAAAAAAATCAAACTCACCACCCCCAAGATGCAACGTACGAAATTTCACAAGCAAACAAAAGCGGAGCCACGTTAGAAATGCAAAGGGGAACAAAAAATAAGGAGGTGGAACGCCCCTCGGGACCGAGATTTGGCGTTCCGGGGGAGTTCCCAAGCGTTCTGGGTGAAAAAAAAACGAGAAGAAACGGGCTACTCCTCTTAGTCTTAGCGATCAAAGAGCTAAAATGGATGAGCAAACTTGACAATGATCAATCTAGTCTCCACGTCTATCCAAATCTAAGATAATAGTACAAATGACGAGGATCAAATCTCACGACTTCAAATATCCTACGTACAACTACTTAGCTATCAACCCTAGAATGCCACGACTAAGAGTGTGATTTAAAGTTTAAACGTCCATTTTACTTGACTTTAGTTGTTAACGTTGTTGACATTGTCATTATAAGGTAGCCTAAAGTACTAATCCATGTAAACAAAGTTCAAGTGTACAAGTTAACGTCTTTTGAAAATATCAAACAGCCCCTGATCTCGCAGCGCGAGACACGACCTGAAAAAGTGAAAAAAAACTAGTTTTCGACCATTTTCCGCGAACCAAATCGTTTTATAACCAAACTTTTTATTACAGCAACTTGAGAAATATCTAAAGAACCTGAAAACTATCCATTTCATTAACCAAATATGATTTCCAACTCTTTTGATTTCAATTACTTCTAATAAAATTTCCATTTCACCAACCAAATTTATCTTCTAGAGTAATATATTCAATTAAAAATTATATGGAACTACATCAGCATTAAGTTTAAAAGAATCAAAAGTTTTAAAGAAACAGTTTACTTACAATCTTGATGTTCTTGGAAAAATGATGTCTAGAAGAAATGAGGATAAAGATGACGATGATTTTCTTGAAATCCTCGCCAAATGGTTTTTATTATTTCAAAAATTAAAGATGTTTTGCTTTAGATCCCTCCTGCCAAATCCAAATAAGAAAAAGAAACTAGAGTGTTTTTGTGTGTATGTGTTTGTGTGTGGTCGATCAAAAGAGGAAAAAGGGCAGGAGGTGTTTGGTGTTCTTTTTCTCACTACAAACAAAGGGGGCTGGCCTAGTGGCCTTATTTTTGAAATTTTGGTACCCTTAATTTGGTAAAATGCTTCGTATGACTAAAAGGTTATAATTTAAAGTAAAGGTATTTTTCTTCATGTTATTTAAATAAGACGGGTCAATAATATTCCGTCAAAGAAAACTTTAAAATATTAAGTCTAGACAGTCTATTTATTTTGTACGAGACATAACCTTTAAATATTTATTTAAAGTTATTTTAAGACTAGGCATTCGACTAGATAGCTAACCCACCTGGTGGACTGCCGAGCTACAAGTCCTACGAGACAGGAGCGGAATTCTCTAAAAAGCCAAGGTCGTGGGTGGCCAAGGTTGGCAGCTTGGTTATAGTCGTTATGAAGAATGAAGGAGCACTGTTGCACTTCCACGACATGATAGTCTACGTCATCAGGATACTTCTAATTGAACTAAGTCAAAAGTCCAAATGTCTAATAATTTCCACGTCTAATGACTGTCTAATTTAGACGAGATTATGATAATGACTGAGCTTAAACGAGATTAAGACTAACCCGACGTTAATTAATTACGAGTTGTCACAATAACGATATATGCGCATTACAAGAAAAAGTTTTAAAAGAGATTCTGGGGATGGCCCAGGGGTTTGGTATTCTGGACCCGAGTATGGAGCAACCCTGATACAAGAAAGATTTTACAATAAGAAAGTTGTTCTTGTTCTTGATGATGTGCATGATATGAAGCAATTAGAGTTCTTAGCTGCAACACATGAGTGGTTTGGTCCAGGAAGCAGAATTATTATAACCACTAGAGACGAGCATTTATTAGCAGATTCAAATGACATTTACAAACCTCCTCTTTTACTTAAAGACCAAGCTGTTGAGCTCTTTAGCAGGCATGCCTTTCGGAAAAATAGCCCTCCAGATGGGTACATAGAGCTTTCAGATAGTGCAATACACTATAGTGGTCGTCTTCCTCTGGCCTTGAAAGTTTTAGGCTCCTTTTTCCGTGGAAGAGACGCGCGTGTGTGGGGGGAGTGCTTTAGATAGACAAGCCAAAATACCGTCCATTGAGATATTTGAGAAACTAAAGTTAAGCTTTGATGATCTAAATCTATATGAGCAAAAAATATTCTTAGACATTGCATGTTTCTTCAAGGGTGAAAAATTAGAAGATGTCACTAGAATACTTGATAACTTTGGTTTTGACCCGGTGATAGGGATTAGTGTTCTAATAGAAAAGTCGCTTTTAACCGTTTCAAAAGAAAAGCTACGTATGCATGATCTTATTCAAGAAACGGGTTGGCAAATTATTCGTGAGAGTGCCCCGAATAGCAGGCTATGGAAACAGGAAGAAATACTTCGGGTCATACATAAAAGCAGAGTAACAAACCTCTATATATTTGCAATTAAAGATTATTTCGTAAAGTTTGAGTAGAAAAATTACCTGATAATGCAACTTTTGTTTCTTGTTGCAGGAATTTGATGCCATTGAAGCCATCGTGGAGCCATTTTCCGGCAAGAAGATGGGTTTCAATGCAGATTTGTTTAGAAATATGATGAATCTTCGGCTACTCCATGTTAACCTTGAATTCACTTTTGGGGAACCTACCTTTTTCCCTGATGAGTTACGATGGCTATATTGGCAGCAATACCCATATTTATCCCTGCGAGTAACTGACATGTGTAGGCTCGTTGGGCTTGACATTAGTATGGGCAAGATTGAACATTTATGGAAGGGACAACAGGTATTTACTAGATGAAACTGTTTTCTTAACACGATTAGAATCATAGTTTTCCGTGCTACAAAATTTAATATAGTGTCATTTATTGTCAGAATATGCTGAACTTGAAGTTCATTAACCTTCAAAGTTGCAGTTATCTAGCAAGGTTTCCAGATGTTTCAGGTACACCAAATATTGAGAGGTTAGTTTTGTCAAAATGTGATAGATTGGTGGCTGTACATGAGTCTCTTGGATGTCTGAGAAGGCTTGTTTACCTGGACATGAGTTATTGTAAATTTGTAATCAACTTATGTGTCTCCCATCTAGGATTGAGATGGACTCCTTGGAGACTCTAATTCTCATTGAGTGTACATCTCTTGAAAGAATCCCATAATTCTCTCCATCGATGGTTAAACTGTATCATATGGATTTTAGCATTTGTCAAAGAATAGAAGAGTTGCCATCATCCACCAAATATCTCTCGAACCTAAGCTTCTTGAATCTTCGAGCATGTTTTCGTCTTAAGCTTTTGAAATTGCCGGATGAGTTTGGGTGCATTGGTGTAACATTTGTGAATTTTGACTCGTTTGACTTTTAATAAACTTGAATTAAACGTGCTTATTTGATTTTGGACCGTTGACCCGAACGTTTTAAACGATTTGTTGTTCTAGTTAATTTAAATAATTCATTTATTTATTGTGAACTAGAAACGTGTATTTATGCTTGTTGAAGTTACATGAACGTATTCATTGGTTTTATGACGTAATGTGACGTTTAATTTGATTAGAAACGTGATCGGGTGATCCATGGGTCAACCCATGACCCATGAACCACCACTCTTTTGACCCAACTTTATCCAAATCCCCCACCCAAAATCCCACTCTTCCACTTCCACTCATTCAATTCATCCTCCAACCCCCTCTCCCTCCTTCACTAAATGCTTACACCTATCTCTCTCTAAATTCTTGTCTTTATTAAATGTGTTCCAAGCTAAGTTAATGCTAGAATAATAATTAATATCATCATTTGATCTTCATATCAAAAGTTAGAGGTTTAAAGTGCAAGAAATCTTGGTTTTTGGCTCAAATTCGGATTTAAGCTTCGTTGGGAGAATTGGTGAGTTAAACATGTATCAAATTCATTATTTCATATTTATAACAATGTTTTATACTACATTTTAACTTATTTAAGTCAAAAATCAAGTTAATTCGGATTTTAAGTCAAATTAGGGTCTTGATGCTTGAAATAGGTCAAAACCAAGTTTTGTGCCAAAATGTTGATATGGGTGTGGGTTATGTTTCTAGACTTGTTCTTTAACTAAAACAATCGACTTTTGTGCAAAATTCGGCCAAAAACCCTTTTAATCAAAAAATTAGGGTTTATGACTTTGTAATTAGGTCAAAGATTCAATTTTCAAAGTAAATGTTAATCTCGATCGATTCTGATGGAAAATTGGATTCATTAACTCTCAACTAAGTTATCCAAACACAAAACATGTTTGATTTAGCACCAAGTCGACCTTATTGCTCGAATTAGGGTTGATTTGCTCATGGTTAGGTTTGACTTCAAAAAGTCAACTGTTGTTCTTCTCTGAATCTGCCCAGAATCCTTTCTCCCTGCACCACCGTAAGATACGCCCATTGGGGCGTAGGTTACGCTGCTCTGGATCTTCAAAATGAGCTTTACGCTCAAATCCTTTTGGTTACGCCCCCCAAAACGCCATTTCTACCTTTTGCAGCCCACCGTAACCTACGGTGGGTACCCATCGTACCTTACGCCAGTTCAAAAGCAGCCACCGTCCCTTACGCCCCACCCTGTCGTACTTTACGCTGCCCCAACCTATCCTCACCGTAACCGGACGCCGCCACCACCGTAGCTTACGGTGGTGTGCATCTTCTGTTTTTTCTCAGATTTGTTCCAACCTTCCTCCTTCCTTCTTGCATCGAGTTTAGTTCTTGTGGGGTCCTCTTACTCTCTGTTTGGGTCATCCTCTGATAGGTGGTGGCGTGGGGGAAACCCTAACCTGAATATGGTGGCAAGTGCAAAACATTGTGCGTGTGTGTATATATATATATAGGTTTTAGGTAAAATAAAACAGCCTTTAAAGTAAAATAAATAAAACAATATGTTTTTCTTCGGTCATAATTATCGTGCATCATGAAAATCATAGTACATCAATTACTTCGTGAATATTCGTGAATCAGTTTAACCATGATCTAAGGGTCAAGATCTTGTCTTATTTATTTTACTTTAATACTTGTTTTACAATACACAACCTCTTTATATATAAGTATATACATACAATTACGGTCCCTTTTTCCTCTTTTGAATTAGTTTTCTAATTTTGGCACAGTTCACTAGATTAAAGTTTAGGTTTCTTTCTTGGGTCAGTTAGGCCATTCTTTTGGGTCATGTCACTGATCCATTGGGGTCTATTCCGGTTGTTTGTTGGGCTCGAATCGAATGTGTAAGCAAAGCATACGTACATACGTAAATATAAGAAAAGTTTATCTACGTATAAAATTACTCACATTAATAGGGATGTCGAGAAACCATAAATTTAATCGTAACAAGTAAACGTTAACCTAATATACATATGTATATAAGTGAATATGCATATAGATAAACACATTTATATTAATATACGAATTATATGAACGTAAATATAGGTCGTGATCGTTGAAGATTTCTGGACACTCATACTCGTCAGATACTTATAATTCAATATTAATTTGACGATACAAGGCAAATGTGAGTTTCGTAAACCCTCCGTACTCAATTGAGATTCAGGCTGAAAAGTGTACAAACTTGTTTGATCGTTGACTGACTGATTGATTGTTCTACGGACGTATTGACTTATCACTCGGTTGATTTTGCTTTCATTATGAATACATGTTGTGGTCGTTAACTAGATACATTATGATATGGTTCGAGACGTTGTGTTGTGGTGCTTGTTAATGGACGTTATATGTGATGTAGGACGTTATGTTGTGATACATGTTAATGGACGTGTATATGTGATGAAAGGCGTTATTGTATACTATTGGACGTTATATTATATACATTTATATGTATGTCTATATATATATATATATATGGACATGGACGTGTACGGTGGATTGACAAATCTACACCCGGTATGATCATTGCCACATTATAACAATATTTTGTTAAAAAGTATATCTTTATACATTATGTAAGACGTGGACAGTGGATTGACGAATCCACACCCGACATGATCATAACCGTGGATTACGGTTTGTTTAACCCGCATATGGACGGTTATTGGACGATATTATATGTATGGACGATTATTGGACAATAATATGTATGTATGGACGATTATTGAACGTTGACGTTGACTTGTATTGATTTGTGATAACGTGAAACCTATTAGGGTTTCCTTGGACGTGATTAGGTATTCTAATCTTCGTATATCGTTAACGGTTGTTATCCCGATACTTGATTTCATTACTTAAACCTACGAACTCACCAACTTTATGTTGACACATTTTAGTACACTTTTCAGGTGATCAGGTTAAATCAAAGACGTATTGGATGAATTCATGCTTGAATATGCTAGGATTCAGACTTGACTTGGACTTCATGGATTTGTGATTCATAGTTCCCGATTATGGGTTATGCTTAGGATCATTTACCATATTTTGAACTATATTTTGTAAACGTTTAATGGACGTGCTCTTTATGCATTTTGTATGGTTCCGGTACTTGTAATTGATTGATTTATGGATTGTCCAATCCTTTAAATGCATTTAGTTGGCTCTACTTAAATTCCATGTCGTGTTGTGTTTTTCTTGTGATATCCCATTATTCCGCCTTGTTGGGGTGTTACAATTGGAAAATTAGAAGAGCTTGATTTAAGTGATGCAGAATCTTTTATATTTCGAGATTTGACAACATTGTGTTTCTTGAGAAAATTAAATCTAAGTCTCAATCAAATTAGAGAAGAAGACTTCCCCATAAATCTTCAAGGATTTTCGGACTTGGAAGAGTTACGTCTAAGTAACAATAATGAATTAATGGAGTTACCTGCAAGTATTTCCAACCTTTCTAGCCTTAAATACCTAGACCTGACGAATTGTCGCCGACTTCAAAAGTTTCATGGGCTCCCTGCAGGAATCCAGATATTAAAGGCAGAAAATTGCTTTTCGTTGGAAAAGATAAATGATTTATATGAAGATCATAAAAACTTATGTCAGATATTGTTGGTTGGTTGCCAGAAACTCCTGAAGGATGAAATGAATGTAAGATATCTTGATAACATGTTAAGGAAATCTCTCCTTCAGGTGGCTAATATTTTTAACCCATTGAAAAACATTAACTGTCATTCTGTGTTTGAGTAATGTTCTTTTATGTTCCTTTTTAAATGCAGAGATGTGCTTCCAAGTTGTTTAAGTATCCGTATACCTGGAAGCAAGATAGATTCCAAGTTGGTTCAATCAGCAAGAAGATGGGGGTAGCATAGCATTGAAGTTACTTCCAAGATGACAAACCCAAATAATGAGGTTCGCAATATGTTTCTCGTTCTATAGAGGTTATTCTTTCCATATGATGAATTTCAGATTTGAATATGGTGAAACGTTTGTTTCAAAAGATTAGTATGAGAAGGATGATGACAACAAAATGAAGCTTGACAATATGTGGTTTAGCTATGTACCATTCAACTTATTTCAAAACATGATGCTGGATGATGATGATAATTTTAAACATGAAGATTGGTCTCTCATCAAGGAAGGTAATCTTGTTATTGAAGTGTCAACAAAGTTTGTAAGACGATGTGGAGCACAAGTTGTGTACAAAGAAGATCTGGAATCCATTCAGCAATTTAAGCCTCCATCTATCTCTTCTTTTTCTTCTTCTTATTGGAGCTGGAGGCTTAAACATTGGCTTAACAATTCTATTATGTGTGATGATGTCTGAAAATAATCATAAAAATTATGTTCTGTGCATTTTGTTGTATGGATTGATTGTTAAAATAAATTTCTCGATATGTCAAGTTATAGTTGTAAACATATGCTAATGGATTAGATATTTATTATCATTAGTTTTAGTAGATTTTTTTGGGATTATGGCACTGAAGTGTAACCAACCATGACTCAATGGTTATGTAATGTAGTGACCTTTCAAATTGGTTATCTGATGTAAGTACCTTTCATTTTTGTTCTTTTAATATATCGGTTGACCTATTGTACCGGTAGCCGGTAACAATATTAGTTTTACTTTGGGATTATGGCACTAGAGTGTAACCAACTATGACTGAATGGTTATGTTATGTAGTGATTTTTAAAACTGACTATCTAATGTAAGAACCTCTCATTTTTGTACTTTTCATGTACCGGTTGACATGTTGTACGGTCATGGTTACAGTTGTGGGTTATGAACTCCGACGAAATGGATGGTCAATGGTGGATGGTCTTAGACTCTGACAAGGTTGCAGTGGGTGGTCTCGGTCTCATTTTTTCTTCCATTCAAGAGGTGCGGTCATCTCTTCACCGTCTCCAAGTCCGGACACGTGCCACCGCTGATTGCCACCAATAAAATAAACAAATGTCAGCCGCCACCCAAAAAAGCACCGTCGTCATTCTCTGTCAAAATCCCCCCTTTTACCCCATTGCAAACCAAAGTTGTTGGATCTTGATTGTGGTGGGGATGGGATGGCCGGATCTTTATGGTTAGCGATGATGGGGTGATCATAACACAATCCAATTTGGGAATTAGGGTTTGAGTATGATTATTATTGAATCGTGTTCTGAAATCAATAAATGTATATATGCATCTATCTATATCTAGTGTTGATTTGTGTTCGGGATTGAAGTTAAACATTTAGTTACAATTTCACCTTTGCTCTTCGAAAAAATTGTTGTCACCGAAGATAGTGCCGGAATTTAGCCGGAGAAGATGACTAGAGTATAAAGTCATCAGAGTAACCTGGTAGGGTACATCGAGTGAACAAAACAGAGAGGTTCTTACATCAACTTTAACACTTTCATAGATTACTACATTACATGACCATTCACTCATAGTTGATTACACTCCGGTGCCTTAATCCGTATTCTTTCTTATATCCAACGTGGCATTACCGGTTACAAATAGGATGTTACCCGGTAGAATACATTAAAAGAACAAAAATGGAACGTACTTACATCAGATAGCCAACTTGAAAGGTCACTACATTACATAACCATTGAGTCATAGTTAGTTATATTCCGGTGCCATAATCTTTTTTTTTCTTTTAATTCTATTTTTGGAAGCCAAAATAGTTGCATCCACACAAACTCATTAAGTCTTCATCTCTAGCAAACCTATTTGAACAATGCCTCATATCATAATCATTTTCAAGACAAATTCAAATCATACATGACCAAAAAATCATTAAGTCCATGTTTTGATCTGAAACAATCAATCTAATATGGCGCATTGATTTCTATGGCAACACTCGTTTGGTAAATGATGCATACAATGTATTGGGTGAAATGCTCGAAATCAACATTTTCTCTTGGAATGTTATCTACTTTTAACCAATTAATATATCTCTTAGATCAAGTGAATTAGATGTCCAGATCCTTCGCATCAAATTCACTTGTATGAGAGATCGGTTGAATTCCAGACACCAGTGAATTTGATGATTAGTGCTCGTGGAATTATATTCCATGGTACGTGTCTGGTTTTAGTTTTGTTTATTAACAGTCAAGATGACATGCAAGATTGTTGAACGGGTACTTGTATGAGAGGACACTCTGTTCTTTTGCGCATTTGCGGAATATGAAATATATGGTACGTACTCGGGTTCATGGTTTGGCTCTAAAGTCTATTCGATGTTCATACGGTTTCTGTAATAATAATTTTAAATAAATCAATAAATTTTTTTTTTTTTAACAGCAGTGATGATTTCGATGTAGTTTGTCACTAGCTACCACATCGGGTGCGGGTATAGTATAATGCTGGTGATTTTTCATATATATTTTCTAGACTTTACTTTTAGAAACTTTCTCAACAACTTCCTTCCACTTGATTAGCTTAGTTAATTTCGTGCATGAAGTTTCTCAATACCTTCATTCCACTTAAATTAGTGTCCCACATAAAGTTAGTTGCCTGCGTGAAGTTTCTCAACACCTCTCCATTACATAGTCCCATAAAAGTTAGTTTGAAACTTTGAACTCCGACTTTGAAATTTTCAAACAAAGACTTTTACAGCTTTCACCTAGCACTATAAATACTCCATTTCAACTCACTTCTTCTGATAATCTGATCCTATTCATATCATCATCATAATATATGCTATGATCCTATTCATAGCTTTCACCTATGACTATATATGCATCATATATATAGCTTTGACATACCCCTCCGGCAGGCCGGCTAGTAATCGCCTGGCCTTTTTATAACTTCTTCCAGCTAGCTATAAATTCATCGGAAGTTCCCTTTTAAAGTTAGTATTATATATTGTTTATCACGAGGACTTCATATTATGGAGTAATGGAGTATACTCATATTATGGTTAACATTATATTAGTACCACTTATTTTGATACATCTACCACAACTGTGTCGTACTGACTTGTACAGTTAGTCGTGCAACTTGTATGATGTGGTACATCCATCAAATATAATGGTACAAATATCACTTTTCATTATTTAATCATTTCTTTATCATTTACTATTATATGTGTACCACTTATTTTGATACATCTAACACAACTGTGTCGTGCTGACTTGTACAGTTAGTCGTGCAACTTGTATGATGTGGTACATCCATCAAATATAATGGTACAAATATCACTTCCCATTATTTAATCATTTCTTTATCATTTACTATTATATGTGTACTATATATAAGATAGATGCTACTATGACTATATTTTCTTCTTCTTCTGTTTATCTTCAATGACATGTTTCAGCAAAAAGATCCACATGTTGGTTCAATCGAAATGAACCGAGTCCAAGTCACATGACATAACATTTCGAGTAAACAGCTTGCATCTCATTGAACTTGATTGTTTAGTAAACCATGTACAAGTTCCAATGCTAAGAGGAAGCCCAACGATTGTGTCAAACCGACGCCATAGGCAGCGCCTTGACGGTTAACTAACAAGGTAGAGATGAGGGGCGTGGGGCACTGGGCCGTGTATGGTTTCTCCCCTTTTTGTATGTGTGTGGGCCTGTGTGGATTTATATATGTAATTCAATAAAAAAAAATAGTGATGATGAGATATTGTGGTAGTGTATGTAAGTTTAAGGTAGAGCTCATGTGACAAAACTGATGAGGTGTGACATGTATGGTTACCGGGAGCCCTGTTAGCTAAACCTGTTAGATAATATTATGTTTCAACTTGTCAACAATTTCATTTAACCAATTTACATAACAAAGGGAAATTCGGAAAAGCTTCAAAAGTGTTAGCCTCCTAAACAAATTATCAATGGAAACGCACATAGGATCGTCGGCCTTCTTTTCTTTTGCTAATGATTTCACATGGACAGCAGCTCCTTGTTCAGGATAAAATCGGTCAAGCAGGAGAGCTAACATATGTGCTTAAATCTTAATTCACCGTGGTAATAACAAGGCTATCGTTTTTCTGATCAGTATTGGGACTACCAGAAGTATCGATATGACTAGTTTCTTCTGTTTCCATGGGCGGCAAACTTTCATTTTCATTGTCCGTGGCATCTGGAATGATTGAAAGTTCTTTTGAAGGATTAAGTGTTTTTGTCACAAATAACTGTCTGTAAATTTCGTTAACATAATCAAAAGCGGTTTGGAAGCGGCCTAATACTGGTTGGAGTACCAGTATATAGAGCAAAAATCCAGGGCTCGATATCATGGTAAAGTAAAATATTATCTGAAATATCAACGAGTGGCTATGTCCGTCCGTACATTGGGTGGTTTCTTGTAATGCCCACCACGCGGCAACAAAGTTGATGACAAATAATGTAACGGAAATTCGTAACCCCTTCAACGATCCTTCATCAATGCAAAGATGTAGTTGCGAAACCAAGGCAAAAAGTATGGCCATGAACGCCATATACAATGTATATGATGAATCTCTTAGCAACATTCAGAAGTTCTCTTATAGTCTTATAACAAGATAACGAGCCTAGTGCCCGCGCGTTACGACGGCGGTGGAGATGAAGGGTGGTGGTGGTGATCAAGAGAGGCGGTGGAGAAGGAGGGTGGCGGCGGAGGGTGACAGAAGGTCGATGAGAATATGTTATGATTAGAGACAATGGGGAATATAAGGGTTTTATGTTTAAGTAGAGGTATTTTAAGAAGAAAAAATATGCTTAATTTCTTAATCTAGTTCTCTTTACAAGGGTATAGATATGTAGATTTATATAAAAAAAGAGTAGCGAATCTTGGACTTATATAAGAAAATATATTTATAGTAGCATATATAGAATACTTTGTTAAACAATTAACATCTTGTTGCCCGTTTGTCTTCTATTTCTGATAAATACATAGATTGCAAGATTAAAATCGTTAAAGTTCTGAGTAAGATAAGAAAATATACAATAAAATGGTTGGAAGTTAAAATTGGTTAAATGGGAGTGAATAAAAGGAGAGGTGAAAAACTAAAAACATAATTATATAACTAAACTGTGTGATAATTCAGCTAAATTTGTTATTGCGATTCGTTAGAAGAAAAGATAGGTATAGACTTATAATCCGTACATATTTATATGCAAGGACAAGGCATAGAAAGTTAAAGTTATGAGAAACATCAAGGAAATGTACAAGAAATTTCGTTGGAGCTCAAAATGGTTAAATTACTATAAAGGTACCCAAACAAGATTTCTAATATCGATTTACATTTAACGAAGAAAACATTCCAGGCAGCTAATTAAGTCTTCTTCTTGGAGTTAATTGATTGTTTAGAAAGTACCCCAACTTGTACCAAATAGCTTTATTGGGGTCCAAACATAAAACGCGTCCTTTATGACCTTAAACTTGTTTTCAATCTCCCCGACGACTCTGGCCACCATCTCCTCTGCCCACCATCGTTGTTCCCCTCCTTTGAAGCCTCCATCAATTCCTTCTACTGATTTCGATCTCCCCACAAACCCTCTTCACCTTCTTTTACTTTTTATTTTTGGGATAAAGATGAATTTGAAAGTTTTCCTGTTGAAATCCTACTTGAAAAACCCGACACTATGAACGGATCTGGTGGAGAGAAACCCGAATCGCTGGACTCAATTTGGGCTAATCGTGTATTTTTTGAGTTAATCATGTTTTATATATATATATATATACATCGAGGTGGAATATATAAATGATGTGGATTGATAAATAAAGGTAAACAAAAACTAATGGTACACGTCAGCATTTTCTGATAGAAAAATAACGGTGACTCCATATATTTTTTTTTGACAAGTTTAAGGTTATAATAGGTGCGTTTTTTGTTTGGACTACAATAAAGCTATTTGGTACAAGTTGTGGTACTTTATAAACAATTAGTCCTTAATTAAAAGAAGAGGTGAAAAACTGAAAACATAATTACATAATGCTTGGTTTGAGCTCAGCATACTGTCCAATTGAATTTTACTGTATTATCTCAAATGCTAACTACTAACTATCAACTTGTTGTTTAAAAAAAAAAAAGACGACACTTTAATCATTCAGTAATATTTGCTATGGATCGAGAATATATATATAATTTCCTTATTAGATATCTACATTAGATATCTGTAGATGTAGATGTAAATGTACATGGGCATGTGTGATCAAGATTACAATTGTTATATAAATTGCGCTTATATAAAACTGTAATCACAGTAATAGAAGCTTACAAATTTGCTAGAAAAATTTGTTTTGAGCCATAACCTTTTTACGGCAAGATGTTAGTTGGTAGTATCAGGGGCGGTACCACATGAGGGGCAAATGCCCTTAAAATTTAGATTTTGTCATGTATTTTCAAACTTTTCGTTAATTTTAAAAAAAAAATCATAGGTTTTTAACATTTTGACCCCTTTTATATTTATATTTCACGGATTTTTTAATTTTGCTCGTTCAGAAAAATATTTTTTAATACCGCCTCTGGTAGTACCTATGTTATGTTATACACACTTACATCACATCTAAAAAGAGGACTTGACCATTAAGCACATCTAAAATGAGGACTTGACCATTAAGCTTAGTCCCAAAGTCTTCCTTTTGACAACCATGTTGATGCAATCTTTTGACAAATTATGCTATATTAGACTCGTACAATGATTTAGTAAATAATAAGCGTATTTCGTAAACAATTCGTCCAAGCCGTCTATATAACTCTCATTTCACCTATTTAGGTTATTAATTATATTTTTGTATTCAAAGAAAATCCAATTCAGTTTTTTTTTATCTATGTCTATAACCCCTTATAAAACACTAGATGGGTGTCCGCGCATTGCAGCGGTACTATTTAGAAAACGATAGTTAAGTGTGGTGATGATGGATACAGAAGGCGATGGTCGGGGTGTCAGTGATGATAGACACTGGAAAGTGATAGTATAAAAGAAAGAGAGACAAAGAAGTGGTGTGAAGTGAACATGTGTTACTTATTTTATGGTTAGGGGTAATTTAGGGATATTCTAAAAAGTGTTTAAAGTCTTAAACCTTATTCTCTTTATAAGGGTTTATAGATATATATAGGGCTAATTACTTAGAAAGTCCCTCAACTTGTCACTAAAACCTTTTCTGGGGCTCGAACAAAAAAAAGTTCTATTATAAGGAAAAAAAACCGGCTAAAACATTTTTTATGGGGCTCAATACAAGTAGCCAGTTAAAAATATTTTTAAAACACATTTTCTTTTATTGTTAACTTATTTCTGATTACATGGATATTACACGTCATTTATAAATAGTCTCATTTTTCCACATAGATAATCCATCATATGTGTATAGTGTATCTATCTACTTTGTATATTTCTATTGTATGTAATCTCATCATCAATTCAACATCTGTATCTATCTCTCCACAGCCACAAAGATCAATAACAATAGTATCACCATTGATAGATTAATCTTTCAAAAACATTAATCTCACCATTTCCATTCTAAAGAAAACCCTAAAATTAATAAACCCTAATCAAACTACCACAATCCTAACCCGATTTCGGCGATCGCCGGTAGTGGTGGTGCTGTGTTGTGAGACCTGATGAAAAGACAAAACAACAACTGCTGCTTCTGCTTCCTCTTGTTTTACAAATTCCACAGCCGCCACAACAATTACCGTCGGAGATGATAGTGTGGGAGATTCCGGCAAGCTTCATTTCCGACAACGATTAATATATATGTATATGTATGTGTATATAAATAGGAATATGTATATGTATGTGTGTGTATAGATCTATGTGTATACGGTTTGTCTCCCATTGACCATCGAGCAGGACAGAGGTGGTTGTTGTTTATAAAGATCGGTGGCTGATTTTGTTGTTGAGTTTTTTGATTCCCATAGAAGATAATTGGGTTAATTGTTACTGTATGTGTGTGATTAATTGGGGTGATTTTGTCAAAATCAGGTTCATTTTGTTGTTGCAGTACATGTTGTTGTTGGAAGAAATATGACTTCCATTCTTGGATTTTCCGTCTTTGAATATATTTGATGATCATGATCTTGCGTCTGACTAACTAATCAACTGGAGATGAATATCCAATAAAGACATGATTAGCCGTAATGAAAATAGCTAGTCCTAGTACTACCAAAATCGTATCACGCAAAAGAACACTTAATTGGGTTAATTATTATATATGTGTATATAGTGAATGATATGGCAGAGGCTTTGTAAATAGAAGAAAAAGGAAAAATACAACCGGTCAAAAAACAAGTCCACGTCAGCAAAAATAGGTCATAATCCCACAAAAGAGGTTTTAGCCTTTTTCTTTCCTCACAATAGAACTTTTTTTTGCTCGAACCCCAGAAAAGGTTTTAGTGACAAGTTAAGGGATTTTCCAAGTAATTAGCCCATATATATATTGCTCATATTTAAGGAAATTCAACACTTTTTTATACCAAAAAATACCCTTATTTCTTAATCTTAATTCTCCTATACACCTAATCTATATCTATATTTTTATACTATTTAATAAATAAAACAACCTTCTCTTTAAAAGGTATGGATGAATTATCTAAAATACCATTAGTGATTAAATTACAATATCATTCCTTTATCTAAAATATCTTCATTAACCTTTTACATCAATTACTTTTACATCATTTATCTACACCACTCGACGTCGCCTCCACCACCAACAGTCGCCCCCCACCACCAAACCGTTGCCGCCACAACCATTACCGCATTGCCCGGATACAGTGCTAGATTTTTGAAAAGTAAACCCAATTGATCTTATTTGTATCTCATAAATCCTTCAAATTTCCCTTCTCACTGGTACAAACGTTCTAACTTGGGTCTACCATCTTGCTTAAGTTAATAAATCTTTGTTGCTGTTAAAGAAAAAAATTAAAATAATCCGGGATACTAAGATGCGAATCTATATATCTATAACTCTTATAAAAAAAGTAGTTAATCAAGTTTTTTAAAGCCCTCTTACAATCTAAAACTATATTGAAAAAGTGTCACATAGGATTTTATTCTATGTGTCAACTCCATATTTTTTTCAAAAATAAACTATATATTTAGAAAAATATATATATATATTATATATATTAGGGGAAAGATAATTTGAGACCAACTAAAAAAAGTCTAAAAAAGGACCATTGATTTTCGTAAGTTACACACCACCATCATGATCTACTATGATATACAAGACTTTTTTGTAAAAACACTAAGACTTTCAAGCGACGGGCCCACAGAAAAATCATATGTAAGTTAACTTACACACTTACACATGATTTTTCTATGGATCCATCGCCGGAAAGTCTTAGTGTTTTTACAAAAAAGTCTTGTATATCGTAGTAGATCATGATGGTATACAAAAATCAATGGTCCTAGTTGGTCCTAAAATAAGAGGTGGTCTCAAATTATCTCACCCCATATATATTATATATTAATATTAATAATTAATTAATAAATAATAAATAAATATATTGTAAAAATCTAAGATCTTTTCATTAGATAAAATAATATTTTCTCTTTAACTAAAAAATCACGTTTATACCTAATGATATTTCATTATCTTTTTTATTCAACATTACATAAAGTTCTTTTCCTTTTTTTCTTATGATGATTATATGGAAGTTTTCAAAACTATATGAATATACAAAAATAAAACAAATTAAGTGTAAAAAATAGATTTAATTAGTTAAAAGCTAACATTGAAACTCATAAATCTTAACATTATATTAACTACACCTTGAATATATGTTCCAAATTTAAATTTTTTGTTTTAATAAACAATATCCTCTTTTAAGTATAAAAAATACTTTGGTGTATACCTTCTTCTTTGTCAATAGCCGGTAAGTACAAATAAGATGGGTTTTATGGTAAACGTACAACTAATTAATACACTTTAACAAAAACCCTTAGGGTTTCGTTTAGCAAAACCCAAAGAAAATTGAGTCATATAAATTCAAGTAATTGTAAATCACTCGGAGTCCGAGACCTAGCTACCCCACCCTTAAACCAAATTCTACATCCTAATTTTCTTTTTCTTTCTTTTTTGGAACGGCACATTCTACCTCTTCTGGATTAGTCAATTAGATTAAACAAAAATTAAAACCACCATACCATGGTGTTGATAATCCATTTCTAAAAATCGCAGCAACACCTTCAAATGAATATAACTGTTTTACTTTTTGGATGTTAAGAAGAACATTCAACACATAAGGCATAGTCAAATTACCCTCTTTGAATTATATATCCAGGCAATTGTAATTTTTCATGTGACTTTTAACTTTTTTGGAGAGAAATGTAGTGGAATTGTCACTCTACATTAAGGATCAAATTGTATGTCTTTGAGTTCTATTGTAACAAGATGACTACATGATACATGTTCTAGATGTAGATCATTTAGTGGCAACAAAAGGCAAATTACTAGAAGAAAAACATATTACTAAATTCTTAATGATAATTTAAAGTATAGCTTAATAGCTTAAGTCCTTCTATCTCTTTAAGTTCATATTTTGTCAAGCTTTTGGTTGAATCTATTTCTGTTCAACCATATGTTTGTATGTTATTAAACTATTTATATAGTTCACATCACGTAATTATAATGAAATATGTTTGCTATCGTTTCTTCATATATAAAGTGTATTATATAGTTTTTTATACAGCTCGCGCATCGCGCGGGTCAAAAACCTAGTATATATATAAAAGCCTATCAAAATGCGCTCACGTGGCGATCTATAAGCTCGCCATGTCAGCATTTTCTTATGTGGCACCACCAGAATGATTCAAGTGACATGTCATCAACCACATAAACAACTAATTTGCTAATGTGGAGTGTCCGCCTAAGTATATATAATAAGCCACTTAATCATTTTTTAATAAAAAATTTCAATATCGGGCTTCGAACCGGAGACCTCTAAACTCTCGTGACGGCGTCTCTACCACTTGAACCAATATAGATTTTGTTTCTGAACGGGAAATCCACATTTGATAAACAAACTCATACTCTATGCCTACACTCCATACATCCATAATTATGTATTACACTCCATACAGATCTCCAGACTATTTGAATTTCAACTTCAGTTGATAATTTATTATTTCAGGAAACAAATAAACCATCCAAAATTAGTTCCATCAATTCCTTTTGAGATGATATCTCAAATCCCTAAAGTTTTAAGGATTTAGGGTTTTAAATAAGATGGATACAATAACTATATATATAGTCCGCATTCAAAGTTGCTACTCCCGATCCTTTATATTCCTGGTATGTTTTATCTACCTCATGTTTGTTTGTTAGAATGTATTTGTATATTACTTGAATCTATATTTGTATGTTTGTATCTATATATGATTCATCTCCGTGTGGGTTTTGGATATATAAATCATGAATATCGTTATATATAGAGAGACACATATATGAAGACCCTCATGTTGTTACATATGAAGACAGTCATGTTCTTATGAGTTTGAAAAAATAACGCAGGGACTTTGTTGTGAAAAAACAATTTTTTACATATTGGTATGCGTTTTTTAGTTGGAAAAAACTAATTTTTACTTTAACCATTTTTTGAAAATCATTTACAAGTAAATGATGGGTTTTTTTTAGTTGTTTTATAAACATCATTGTTTCTTTATGGAAAGCATATTATGAACGCAATATATATTGCTCAATAAGGCTAATTAGTTGTTCATATAGATGGTAATTGTTTAAGTTATATTTTTTTCCTCGAAAATGCACATCTATTGTTGCTCTTGCAACTCTGCAAGTCTCTAATTTTTCTTTTTTTTTTTTTCTTTTTTTTTTATAGTTTTGATTGTCATGCACACTCATGATATGCCATAAGATAATTGTTTGTATTGAACATCCATTTATCAAGGTATGCGTTTATTAGGAATTCTGTAGCTCTCTTTCATTGGTGAATTGTTACTTAGATATTGAGTGGTGGGTGCGTACATAGGAGTCGAAAGTGTAATATCGTATTGTAGTCACTTCTAGATACAATACCAAGAAAAACAAGTTGTTTAGTTTATAATCTATCGGCCACCTATTCGAGAAGGACAGTGCATATGGTCTATAATCTAATTTTTATGTTGAATGTTCTATTCGCATTCTTTTCGAGTTTTAAGTGCAATAACTTTTAAAGAGTAAGTCAAAGAGGATTCGTACAACAAGAAAAAATCAGTAGGTATATGTCAGAACCAGTTAGAAATATGTTTCTCTAATTTCTCACAGACTGAGATGCTAAAATAGGCTATTAGGCTTTTAAAGGGTAATTGTTGGGAAAAAACTAACTGAGCCTCTTCTCATTGGTAAAAAAGGCTTTTAGGTTTCAACTCTGTTTTTAGGATGCTTTTTTTTACTTCAATTGGCCAAGAATGGGTAATCTTCCAATCGACCGTTACTAAAGCCTCATGCTTCTCTATATGTACAATATTATAGAATATTTAAAAGCCGGAGTTCGAGGTTACCGGAATAGTTTCTGCATAAGAGTCGTAAAAGGGAACAGTTGAGTGAGATTTTTTAAAGTTTTTCAAAGAATGTTATAGGAAGGACCTCGGGCAATATTTCCAAAGTTGGGTCCATTGAATCCAACATTTTTGAGGTCTCACTTATCATTCAGGTTATTACAAATAGCCTATTTGTAAACCCTTTTTTCTCTTACAATTTTAGAATTATTTTGTGGTCACAAGATGAGAGCTTTCTTTGAATGATCCTAAAGATTGTTTATAAAACTCATGACATGCACCCGTTGCAATACATTAAGTGCAAATTTCTGAAAGAATGTCACCTAGAGGTACATTTTCTACCCACATACTTATTATGCATTTCTCAAACAGGGTGAATCAAACACTAATACCAAGAGAGGAAACATACGAAATGAGTCGAATAGGGCGAGACTTCAGAGTCTCCCAACGTCTATTTTCAATGTGCACAACTCTTTAAGTGAGTTTATTTGGGCAGGGCATCCTGTTATAAAGGGTTATATATTGATCTTAAGTGATTTCTTTCCTCTTCCGTCATTGATTTATTATACAGATTTCTATACCAGGCTACGAAAGTTAAGGTGTCAATGTTTAACCGAAATAGCTGAAATATAAAATTTGTTTTTTTATCTTTAATGGGTCAAATGGGTCAACAACAGAAAAGTTTTCTATATTGTTTTATTTGGAAATGTGGATTATACTAGAAGTGAGAAAGATTGTACTTGAAACTGTTTGTCTTTTTGAGTTGTATTAAAGAAGCTATATTGATTTGGTACCAACCCCTCCAGTTCTCGACCTTCACATGTAGCTTTTTAATCTGTTTTACCTATCCGTATGTTGTTGACTACTAATTCATGATTTTGTGATCCTTAAAAATCTCATTGGTGAACAATGACTCCTGCAATAGGAAAATTGTAACCGCTTGCTAGGGATTGGGCTGGTTTTGAACCTAATACCCTGCTATTTGATATTTGTTGTGAGACTCAGATCACTGGAACAATTGGCCTTACTTATGTGCATGGTATTGTAATGGTATGTGGTCTCATCTATTCATCATGATCTTCATTTGAGGTCTTTAGATAGGAGCCGTTGACTAAAGACTTTTATATGGATGTTTGGATGTGTGTTTTGAAAGTGATCACTTGAGATTGATTATGATAATCAATTGTAATAACGTACGCATTGGAATTGTCATTCTTTGCCCTGTAGAATACCACTACACGGACTGATATAGTTTAAACAGTTGCACCAAAATTGTTTCATGGCGAGACTACCACTCATATTGTTGCATATGTACGTATTTATAGCCTTTGTACAATAATTTTGGGAGATTTGCGTTCATCTGTCTGAGTGTTTTATCTTTTCAGTATCCCTACTGCGAAGTTCAAGACCAATATGAGTAAAGGCTCTGATATGTCTACTGTCAATTTCCTTTGAGTTGACTCTTGACTTTTATTGGTTACAAGTTGATGACGAGTTGAGCAAATGGTTCTAAACACAAGTTCTGTCTCTGTGATAATTTTGTATTAAGACAAGAATATTTTTTTTAAATTTATTTTATTAACATTGACACTTAAAAAATCAAAGATACGTCTAATGTCATCTTTGAACAAGCCATTATATTTTTATTTTATCTCTTTCATATTTGTCCATCGACATTTATTTGTCTATATTTTTAGATTTAATAAGTAAAAAGTTCTTACAATTACCATATGCTATTTGAATCTCCATGTTATTCATTTATATATATGTTATCAAAATGCCAAAAAATGTACTATTTTACTTTACAAACAAACCTATAATATCATGTTTTGTATTAATAGTTAATTTTTTTATAATCATTTATATGGAAAATATATCTGTTGAAGTTCAATATGTGACTAATCAATAATCATCGAGGTTTGAATAATTAGTGAACATAGATGAATGTTGACAATATGAAATTCAAATATTTTATTGAAGTTCAGTTAGAAAGTTTAGAGATAAGTTGTCCACCGACCATTCTCTTTAGTTTTTGTTTATTTTCACTTAGCAAACACTTACACATGTATTCGCTATTCTTAGTCAGTAATAATTTTAAAAAAGATGTAGCTAATTTCATGATGTCAAAAACTTCTCAATATATTTACACTTTTGTACATGTCTCATAAGTTGATATTTTGTCTTAACTACTTTTGCATATTGTAACAGCGCCTTACAAATAGATCTTAGAATGAAGTAATTTGTAGCAAATGGTAAATGCTTTATATGAATTGCTTGGCCCTATGTTTGTATCAAAGATCTATATGATATATTGTACTATTTTAAGCATGTGGACTTGATGCCTGATTTTTTGTGTTCTTCCTTTTCTATCAACTCAGAATCATTACTACCATTATCTACATATTCGAACATCAGTTTCTCCACAAACATATTAATTGAAAAATGTATGATAAAGTTTAAGCCTTGAGGAATGTGTGTACTTAAAGAAGTATCTTTGATACAATAAAAATCCAACAACAAATATTTATGATGAATTACGTAAAAATCAAAATAATCCGATGCAATGCACGAGTTTCACCTAGTAGAACAACATTTAAATATTCTATAATTCATCAAACAAAAGTTGCTAAGAAACTTTTTCTTTTAATTAATTACTTGATTATTTCATCATAAATTAATTAGCTAATTATTCTGTACATAAATAAACAATAAAAAACTTTATATAAAAGAAAATTGGTAATTTGTTACTCATGAAGAGAAAACAGTCAAAGTAAATGGGGATATGACACAATCTGGCGACTATGATGGGCGGTGATAGTGACGGGTGACGGCGACATAAGGGGGAGAGGAGTCATGCCTCCCAAATTCTCATCCCTCCCAAATTCCACCAATCAAATACCTGCAACTTAATTTTCCTTTTCAAACCTCTCAACCATCCCTCCCAATCATTTTTAATGGCATTCATGATTTTCTCAACCCTCCCAAATTTTATTTTTTTTCTTTTTCATTTAATTTAATCAAACTTTTTCTTTTTTATTAAAAACTTAAAATATTTCATTAAAATTAAACTAAACATTACATAAACATGAATTAAAAAGTACATAACAACATAAACCGAAACTAAAATTCTACATGATAATAAAGACAACTAAATCAAACTCGCAACTGATGGTGGCTGTATCGCTGGATCGTCAAGGAATGATAAATCTAAAGCCGATACATGCGCCGTGAGATCATATTGGAGTCGATGATGCACGTTCTCATCCATTGTCTCCCGGTTTGCTTTCGGGTTATAAACTCTTGGCACCGGTGGATCCATAATATGAACCGGTGATATTGTCCGCTCGTTGTCTTTGATGATCATGTTGTGTAGTATAGTACACGCAACGGCGACTTTTTTGATCTTCTCCTTTGTCCATAGCCGGAGGGGACGGTCCAAGATCTTCCATTTTCCCTTGATAACACCAAACGCTCGCTCAACATCCTTTCTTGCAACCTCTTGTAGTCTTTTAAATTTCTTTTCATCTTGTTCCACTGGATGAGAATAAGCTTTAACAAATGCAACCCACCTAGGATAGATTCCATCGGTAAGGTAGTAAACGCGCTTGTAATCATGTCCATTTACGCTAAATGAACTGTCTGGCGCGGATCCATTACGTTCGTTTTGAAACAACGGCGACTGCTGCAAAACATTGACATCGTTGTTCAATCCAGCAGGACCGAAAAACAAATGCCAAATCCACAAGTCATAAGAAGCAACACATTCAATCATAATAGTAGGTACCTTGTGATCACCCCTCGTGTATTGCCCTTTTAAGTGTCTAGGGCACATCCTCCATTCGATGTGTGTACAACCAAGACTACCAAGCATTCCTGGAATGTAGTGTCTTTCTTCATGAGCTTGTGTGATGAGAGTAACGTCATGAGATGTCGGCCTACGTAAGAACTCCTTTTGATAAAAATTGACGACCGCATCACAAAAGTACTCCATGGTCTCGCGTCCCGTTCTAGCAGCCATACATAAATACTCGTCATACGCGTTTGAAGGTTCACCCGTAGACAGTTGCTTGATCGCCGATGTGCACTTTTGAAGGGCGCTGCAACTTTTTTTACCCCGTGCGTCGTACCCCTCTTGAAAGTAACTAAAGTTAGCTTCAATATCACCAACAATCTTCAAAAATAACCTCTTGCTCATGCGAAAACGATGACGAAAAAATGGTTCGTCAAACTTTGAGTCTTCAACGAAGTAGTCACGCATTAGTATCGCGTGAGCTTCTTCCCAGTCTCGATCAATATACCTACGAGTGTCGGAAGAGGTGCCGGTATCTTTAAGCTCGGCGTACACTTGATTAAAAAACTGAAAAGTACTCCCCGTAGACGAATCGTCTAACTCCGGTGGAACACAAAATGAAGAAGATGGGGAAGAGGAATCCATTTTTTAGTAATGTGGTGTTTTTTTTTTTTGTGGAAGTGTGAGGATATAAATTTGTTTGGTGATTTTTGGTTAAAAAAGAGGTGTATTTATAGATAAATAGGTAGGGGAATTTTTTTTATTTTTTTTTAATCAAGTTCAACGGTCAAATACACATGGACCCCACCCCCACTCTGCTCTCTCACGCTCCTCTCCAACGTTCGAATAGACCATCCCTCGCAGGCTTTAATGCCGTTGGACTCCATGCCGCTAGCATGCCGTCGGGTTGGCGGCGGTGTTACCTCGCCGGCATGCCATGTCGTTTGCCATGCCTCCCACCACTCCTCTCCCCCTAAAAGTATGATTATTAATGGAACATATTAATTGTACCCCTCCTTTAAACAAATAAGTAGACGCTGGACCACAACAGCAATCACAGTTGGACCATTATATATTTTGTCCTATTTTAACATATTCCTCAATTATTTCGATTCTTTCACATTTTCCATTATCACTACAAATTGAAATCAATAAACAGATGGCACATCAAAAAAATACAAACGAAAATAAATTGTTTAGATTGGTAAGCATGCATACTATTATACTACAGTGTCTATAATCAATGATGATAGTGATATTTTAGAAGATAAAGGTTTAAAATGTAAATTAATTCATTAAGGGTAATTTTGGTAATATCTAATAACCCTTTTCATAAGGGTTGTTTATTAAGGGCAATCTAGTAATTTCCCATCTAACTATTTTCTAACTCTTTCCTAAAATAGGGGGTGAATAATCATTATAAATGAGTAATAGATATATATATATATATATGGCTACCATAGCCAAAAGAAAAAAATCGTTTTAAAAGTAGATATTGACCATTGAAAATATAAATAAAAACAATCCAAAGTCAATGTTATATAAATACAGAAACTTTGTCAACTTATACACAACTTTAACTCATACACATACAATCTAACTCAATGTCTTAGAGGCACGTGATTGACCCCTCCAAATAAAAAATTCAATTGCAATTTTTACCAATATAAGTTCGGTGCTTATAGAGCTTCTTGACAAGAGTCTTGAAGCCATAAGACGCTCGAACACTATTGACATTGGTTGTCCTACTTGCTGCGTCTTGCACAATGTTCTTCCCCAAGAAGTTCAAGGACGGAAGGAGGTGGGGTCTTTTTATCTTTTTCTTTATATATATATATATATATATGTGGGGGGTATATATAGGTGTATTTGTGTGTGTGAGATAAATTATAATTAATTGATAATGTGATAAAGAAGTTTCGAAGAAGTTGTCCTTTTAGACAGTGAGTGTTCTGGGGAAAGTTATGGGTTATATGATGTTGATGTGGCAGTGAAGAAGTTCCAAGAAAATGGTGCTTATAAGAACAGGCCTAAGGCAACTATAATTTTGGTTACAAATATTAATTGTAGACGCGTATATATTCTTGGGCCATACATGCTAATGATAATTATGTAATCAATTCCCATTCCCATTATAATATATAACTAGATTTTTTCCCGCGTAATACGTGAGATAAACATATTAATTATTCATTAGGGATAAAACATGTTAAAATTTGATGATATTATCATTCAAAAAATATTTTGTATCAAAATTGGTTAGTAGAATATGTATGTTATATCTTCATAACACAGTACCCATGTAATGTGGATATGATGACCGCGACGGGTGGAAATGGCCATTACTATTGGTGGTGTGGTGGTGACAGTGTCGAGTGATATAAGTGGTTTAAGGTGTAAATTAATTCATTAATTACGAATTAGGTCATTTAATATAACTCTTTCCATTGGGGGTTCATTAAGAGCAATTGCCTCATTTCTGAACTAACTTTCTTATTGCATAATCTAAAAGGGAAGTACTATTATGTAGTGTTTGGTAATATCTTAAGTATAAAGTCATGAATTAATCTTAATTGCCTTAATCCATTTAGTCAATCAAATATATTTGTTTCTTCACTTAATAAACCAAAGCTATTGTACAATTATCACTTCTCTTTCAAAAAGATGGGGTGTTTAAATTTTTATATAAAAAGAGAGATTTAATGACGTTGTAAAGTTAAATGTAGTGACTACCTGCTAAAAATGAAGATATTATAATTTGACAATGGTTTTTATTGTATATGATTCGTTCGATATGTTTGTTATATCTTTATATAATGATGATGTAAATTTTAATATTATTTGCATATATAATTTAAAACATATATCAACTTTATTTATTCAAATTATATATTTAAATAATACTTGGGCTTTTAAAATAAAAACAAATATAAGTGTTAAGCTGATCAAATATATTACTTGCTAGATATATTTATGTATTATTATTATTATTAAGTGAAAAGTTTATTTAATTTATGACATTAATTTGCTCATAAAAAAAGATATAAAAATACCGAAGAATAAATGATGTGGCGGTGTAGTGGCGACGGGCTGATAGTGGTAGAGGCAACGTCAACAATGACAGTCGGTGGGGAATGTGGTGGCGGTTGTGGTTGTGGTTGTGGTGGTGGCGGTGACGATAGGTGGTGGTGGTGGTGATGGCGGTAGTAGCGTTGTAGTTATTAACTTCTTAATGTAAAATAAATGATGTAGTTAGGGTGATGCAGTTATCTTAAGGGTTAATGATATATGTTACAGAAATTTCATTAAAAGGTATTATAGATATACAGTATTAGGTGAAGATATTTAACGTAGTTAAATGATAGGTATAGTTTACGTAGGTTAATATGTTTTTCTAAAAATAAGAGAGGTTAGATTTCCGATTAATAAACCACTAGGTCCTGAATCAAATGCCTAACTGAGACCCTCTTTGGAAAAACTGACGGAAAGGATATTGGCTTGTAGACCCAAGAGTAAATCTTGGTTTATCGTGGTTTTAGGCATTTGTTTCTTGAGCCTGTGAGCTTATGTGTTATCATTCACGTTGTGCAAGAGTGCGTGAGTTTCAACTTTTAACATACTATCCAACTTGGTGTCACTGGCTCACTGCTAGGGTCCCAAACATTAATATCTAGCATTTTCCATTAAACAAAAGATTCTCGGCTAAAAAAGTGAATATAGTAGATATAGTTAAGAAATAACTCAAATACTATAACCTCTATTTTTGGATGATTATCCTAAATTAGCTAATCTTGTTTTATATATAGATTTACGTGTATATATAATTCAGGAATGTTAGCAAATATTATTTTTAATGTTAAGGGTATATTTTAGCAAATTATATAAAGTATAAGTATTAATATTGTCATTTATAAAAGACGAAATAATTAAATATGATCTAATGGTTGTAAATCAAAGTTAGAAGTCATCAAATGGTTCTTATTTGTTTAGGAATGAATTTAGGACCTTGTTTTTTATATATATATATATATTGGTAGATACTATACGAGTATTATTTTGCAATTTGCACTATAAAAAGCACCATCTTTCTTCTCATTTGAATGCAACATATTTTTTAACCAAAAGATCAAGAAATTTTCAAGCAACAAAATGAAGAATATAATGTGTTTTTACATTCATAAGATGTTACTCATGTTTTTTATAGGACTCCGCAAACATCGACGACATAAAAAATGACAAGAAAAATGAAGATTCATTTGATTTTAATGAAGACATCTTGAACGACGACACCAACTTTTTGAAGAATGATCATTTAAATAGGAAATCGGGGGTTCATTACAAGACAAATTAAGAAACCGTGATGCAAACCTCGAATCAATGAAATTGCAACAAATCATCAATGTTAAGGATCGAGGCGATGAAAAGGTAACATTATATAAACTAATACTTTTAGTAAAAAAGAATAATGTGTAACTCAGTTTTTTATCCTTTTTTTGTAGGATGAGGTTGATCGTCATAAGATTTTAGATGAACATTCTTATGTAAAATGTATCTAATTCTTTATTATCTCTCTTATTTTTATACGATGATTTTGATTGGGATTCACTTTCAGATGATAATGATATTCCATTGATCAAACGTAAGAACAATAAGCTCAAGAGGAAGAATGTATTCCGCCTGATAGACGAAGACTAATATATCATCTTTTTATGCTAATTAATAAGTTTGTTAACTTTTGATTTTTTTTATTGTTGATGGTTTAATTTGTTAAGTATTTTTATTTTCAATGAAACAAAGTTTGGTTGTTTTAGTATCTTAATTTTTAATGCTCTAATGGTTTTTATGTAATATATTTTAAGCATTTGTTGTTTCCTTTATGTAATTATATATCATTCTAATTTGATTTGTGTAACAAGTTTCGTAAACATTTACAAGCCAACAATACATATATACTAATTAACTTTACAAGTCAACTTAAGTTTGGTTTAAAAATCATGCCATGTACTACGTAATAATGGATAGTAAAAATCAATTAATTTGTTTTATAAATGATAATTGTATTTAATACACTTTGTTAATTACTGAAAATAGTTGAATAAAATATATTTAATACATACATCCTTAACTACACAAAAAGTTGAATAAAATATTTTCTAAATTTATAATATTTAAATTTATTTACGTCCACCATTCTAAATTCAAATCGAACCATTATTTTCTAAATTTATAATATCTAAATTTATTTACATACATACATTCTAAATTCAAATCGAACCATTATTTTCTTTATAATATCTAAATTTATTTACGTCCACTTTACGTATAATACAAACATTGGATTGATAACAATGAAACATGGACAACATAAAAGATATTAATTTAAAATAATGTTTTTTTACACTTGAAAGATTTTATCTAAACGTTAATAAAATTAACTAAAAACGTTCCACCAAAACGAAAGTTAGAAATACCTATAGGCAAAATTCTTATAAATCTATTTAATGTCTACAACATTTTTAGAAATTATTTACATCAATGTAATTGACATCTACATTAAAAAAAAGTCAACGTTACCAAAACAAACATTATAATTAAAAAAATACTGTTAATAAATTTACTATATTTAAATAAATTAGACAACTATACTACCAAATCCATATTTCAAATAAAATCCATTATCTTATTAATTACTTCATTCGTCCCAATTTAAATGTCCAATTTTGACTTTTGAAGTTTTTCTTTCGTAATTTTGACTGTAAACCGTTTCGTGTGTGTTATACCATAATTGATGTAAAATATATGAATAGATTGAGTTTTAGATATACTTTTCGTTGATATAACTTTTATTAAGTATTATATTATACAAACAAAAATACTTACGGTCAAAATTAGAAAATTTAGACTCAACAAGTCAAATTTAGACATTTAAATTAGGACGGTAGAGTAGAAGATATGTACCTTAACTAAACAATTGGTTTTACGACAATTACTGCTTCAATTAAAATCAAAATTACACTAATACAATTAGTCAATACATGTAGTCAATTAGTAAAAGTGTTCCCACCAAAAAATTTATTTACTACAAAGTAAAATTTTCCCACCACAATGTTATATATATTGTGTTAATTCATTTTTATATTTACTTATCAATAAAGACTGTCATTCTCTTTTAAGCTTTAATTACCAAAGTCCATATTCATTTACAATTAAAGTTCTTTTTTATAACGGATTTTATCAAATGTTTAAATGCTATTTTGATATGTATGACATTGTAAAATTGTAATTTTTTTCATAAGGTTAGTGTTTCTTTACATCTGAGTTTTTTTTTCAAACCTTATTTCTATACATAACATTTGTAATAAGTTTTTGTGGGAATACCATCTATATTTTACCATTGTAATCGTAAAAGTGATATCATGTAAGAATTGAAAATATGTATATGCATATGTATAACATGTTAGACTTTACTACTTACATGAACGAGTTCAACATTTTTTAGACACTTAAATTACTAATTAAAATTGCAAAGATTGTCATTCTGGGAAATATGGCAAATTTTTAATCATATTATTAATTAATCAATTTTTAAAGGTAACTTTGTATTTATTAATCATTTAATAAGACTGGTGAATGTACATGATTAATAATGTTACTATGGAAGGTGAAAATTCATATGTTGGAGATATTATTGACGATATAGATAATAAAATAATTGATGATGCTAATAATTCCATGGTTAAAGTAACTATAGAAGTTGGCGGTTCTAATGATATGCTCGAAAGTACATAGCCTTATATATTTTTCTTTTACTTTTTGCACCGTCAATTTATTTGTTTGAACTTCTAGAGTTTATATATTTTTCACTCATCTTACGTTTGGGTTTGCAACGTTTTATGTTACGCGTTATTAATAAAAGTTGGATCTTTACATTTTTGTTATTTATTTCATATTTATATATAAAGTTCAATATGTTTTGTGTACTCTTAACTATATATAATTATATATTGTTTCGAATCCGGTCAACGACCGGGTATGGATCTAGTTAAACAATGAGGGGTGCAGATAGGAAATAACTTATTAATGTAGTTGATTTAATTATTTTAATGACTAAGAGATATAGAGATATTTAATTAAATTAATGAATAAAAGATAGTTTGAAGTTATTGATTTATTATTTTACAAAACATAGTTTTTTTTTTATAACAGACTAAATATAGATAAAGAGTATCATTTTTTAAATACTATTTTTAAATGTATATATATATATATATAGCTAAAAGATAAAATAAGAACCAGGAAAAGGTCTAGAACCGTGAGAACTAGTTTTTAATTAAAAGGCCCATGGATAGTATAGTAATTTGATAAATGCGATTGGTAATTATAATAGAAAAAAAAAATACAAAAAAAACATCCAGAACAAATATAAGCTCATTTCTCTCCCCCTAAATCGCTTTCCCCTTTGAATGTCTCTTCCAAGCAATCAGTTACAAGATTTCCCATCTTTTATATCAATGATTTCATCAATTCATCTTCACGATTTAACAGTTTTTTTTTTTTTTTCATTTTTATTCAAAACAAAGCCAGGATGAATTATAGTAATGATATCATAATTCAAAGAGAGGAAGAACATAGCTTGGATTCAATGAATAAAGCGATTGGCGGTGTTCAAAGCCATGAGATGGTTGAAGGTATTCGTTAATCATAAATACTCTTTATATATGGTCTTAGTATAAAAGCTAGTATATATCATCAATATTTTGTTTGGTTGATAATTCTATTTCGTATTCCCAGATGCAGTCGACACATTTAGATTAGAGCAATTAGTTATAAATTGCTATTATTCTATACAAACATTTTTATTGATTTTACCTTTTTTTTTTCCACTCGTGCAAAGCAGATCCTTCATGGGTTTAACCTTCCACATGTTTGCTTCCAATATGCCTTAATTATAAAACATTTTCATTAAGTTTGGATTTTTCATGGTTCGAATTACATACACATGTGTATAAACAAAAGTTAAGCAGGGATATTGTAAAGACGTTCAAGACAAACACGACATACGCAATCGTGAAATCAAGAAAGAGATGAAACTGAAGCCGGGGTTACAACAACGAGGGGGAAACAAGGGTCAGATACGCAAGTGCATTCGTCATGAGACTTTTTCATTTTTGACTGCTATCATTCTATATTGTTATTATTTGAAGTTCACAAATTTTGATGCATTCTCAGTGTCAATGTTGATAACTAAATCAACTTTTGAGATCCGGTTTATTTATGTCTATTTCAGAATCTGATATTTAGTTCATTATGTGATATTTTGTGTCAGGAGTCTTTGATTTTAATTTTGGTTGCAACTCAGTATACATGTGTTCCCTTCAGTAGTATTGTGTTTTACCTTTTAGTAATACATGTTTCTATGATTTTAATCAATTAACTCTACTTTTTACCCTACCAAGTACCAACAACATTTCTTTCACTAGAATAAATTTACAATTTACAAGCAAAGTGAGTCCACAGTGTGACAAATGTGTCCATATCTCTTCACCAATTATGACAACTACACTATATATATGAGCTTTTAACAAGCTCATATATAACCATGAATAAACATATGTGCTCATCCATCCAAGATATGTGTGCAACCTGACGGCGACGCATATGCAACCAAAAAGAACACATGTTCACAGCTTTGGGACATGTGTTCATTACATCAAATATCTTTCACACATGTCTAAAATGTTCTACATGTTAATTCAACATATATGTTCTACATGTTCAATTCAGCAACTATACTTCACCCATGTATAGTCTACCTGTTAAATTGACACATATGTCTAGGGAGACACATATCTTTAGCCATACAATCGACACATATGTTCGGGAAGACACATATGTTCAGGATGACCAAAAAACATGTGTAGATCACCTGTCAATAATATATTTCTACAGGAAGCCAAAATAAAAAGATGCCCACAATATAAGCATTTCTAATTATGCCAAACAAAGTTTTTAAGAAAAAAACAAACACATATAAGACAATATAACCTTAAAAACCATCAACATCCAAACGGATACACAGATAGTTTTAAAAACCTTCAACACTAAATAACACTTATTATTAAATATACTAATACCATAGATATATTACCAAATATCATTTCAACAATACATTTACATTGGCTTGAACTCAGACCATGAAGTACGCGATTCAGTGAATTAGGATATGACCTGTTCCTCAGAGTCGGGTGATTTTCGTCACTGCTTTTTGTTTTGGGTATCTTTGTGTTTTCTGCCTTCTTCCCCTCTTGTTCATTTACATTGTTTTTGATATCCCTAACCATTGTTTTAAACCTCGGTGACTTTCTAACCGTTTGCTCCTCACCAGCCATGACATTCTTATCGTTCACCCCTCCCACTTTTTAGTTTCCTAATCAATTTGTTGTTATGGTTCCCATCCACTGTCTCGTTTTCTTTCCTCTTAATACCCCTGCATTTATTATCGTTGTCTACTCGGATTCATTTCCCCTCACTCTCTTTGGCTCTTTATATATTCACTGGTTGTCATTGTGTCCGTGTACTTCCTTCGGTCATATCTTGACCCAATGCTAATTCGTGTACATCTGTTCACATTGCCACATTAAAATCCATGGGTACCAAATGTAATACACAAAACATCCAAGCTAACATGAACTGCAATCATTTACGATAAACCAAATGGAAAAAAAAAATACAAACCACAATTTCGTACATCTGTATACACTAGTATAGCACATACTTGTAACCTTTCGAGTAGCACACATGATAAGTTCAAAACTCATACATAAATAACCAGAGTCTTAACACGCGTGTTTTACTAACGTAAACATGTGTGTAGGTTATATGATGTACGCAGTTTGTAACTTTCCTAGCCATTATGCATTACACGTAAACATGTTTGCAGTTTGTGTGATGTACACAATTTTATTTTTTCCAAGCTACATGCTAACCAATTATTATTTGATTACACTAGTTTGAATGCAAGCACAAGAAATTATTTGATTACACTAACTTAGCATTTTAATCCAAGCACATGAAATTATCTAACACACATATATACAGTTTAATCCAAACACATGTGACCAACATTACTCACGAACTACCCAAACATCAAACATTCTATTTTTTTTTCTTACTCCTCATCTTACAAAGCATACAAACTTCTACATCGAACATGAACCATAATAGAAAACACACATGTGACCCAATGTATTGGAAAAATAAAAACTTGTTAAAACTTTCCAACATCCAACTGGTCAGAAACATATGTTAAAACTTTCCCCAAGCAAAAAACAAAAAACTTTTAACAAATCTTCATCTATTGATACTGGATGTACCTTCATCGGAATCGTCGGTTAAATCAAAAAATTCCCAACATTAATCGAGCACACAAAAAATTCCCAACATTAATCGACCACGCATACACCACAAAAATAATTATTCCACAATAAACACGCAAAAAACCCCAAAAAAATATTAGATTTCGAAATTACTTTTTTTATTCCTCATCATACTGTATGTGAACCCTAATATATATATATATATATATATATATATTTATTACTTGATCTTGGATTTTTAGCTTCATTCGCTATTGATTTTGTGTTATTTTTGGGATTGAATCGAGTCTTCATTAAAAAGGACTTAGAAGGTGAGCGAATTGTGGCGTTTTTCTCTAATGATGGAACACGAATGCAATGTTTTTTTTTTGTTTTATTTGATTTCAGGCTTTATTCATTTCCAACTCTACCCTTCTGCGTGTTTCTTCGTTCTAATAGTTGCACATATTTACATAAATGCCATTAAGCATTATTAACCTTTGATTTAGATTATCCAATGGATTAGATTAGTTCTCGGCTTCTCGCAGTTCTCCACCTTCTCCTGGTTCTCATAATAAAAAGTAAAGTAAAGTAACTCCCAATGCCGTCTTTCACAGGTTTTGGGTCCCAATACCGTCTTCAACGGTGTATGAGGGAGGTTGATATGTAGACAGTCTTACCCCTACCAAAGGTAGAGAGGCTGCTTCCAGGTTCTACCATAGGTAGAAAAGGACCTCCAGCCTTGCTAGGCATGAGGATCGAATTCATGATCTCTGTTTTCAGAGGCATGAGCTACAATCACTGATTCAGCCCAGTTGGTTTTTTTCCAGAATCTCATAATAACTGCACATATTTACAAATACAAACTTAACTCCAAACAGTAAAAACCCGTAAATAACCCGGCTCACTGACCCGGTAAAATACCTTTAAACAAAAACCCTCTGTAAACCCTACTCTCTCAAACTCTTCCCCCTTTCCCTCTAAACATATAATGATTCCCAAAAAACAACCACCACAAACCACCGCTGAACCAATGGACGCCACCACCACCTTCACCGGCGACACAGACATCTGCGACCAACTCTTAACCCGTTACTCCAAATCCACCGCCCCACAACACCGCCATCTCTGCGCAACCGCAGCCGCAACCCGGTCCATAATCCAATCAGAAAATTTACCTCCAACACCCATTTCATATTTCGCCGCCACAATTGACTCACTTTCCACCATTTCCTCAACTGACCCAGATGCCGTTTCGGCTTTATCTTCGTTCTTGTCCATTGTATTGCCTTTAGTTCCCGAAAAGAGTATCGGGTTTGATAAGGCGGTCGAGGCGGTTGAAATTGTTGTTGGGGTTGTTGAAAAGGGTTTTTGTGATGATGGGGCTTCGGTTTCGAGTGTTAAGGGTTTGGTTAAGTGTTTAGGGGTTTTGTTGGGGTTTTGTAATTTGGAGGATTGGGGTTCGGTTGAGTTGGGGTTTCGTATGCTCGTTAAATATTCGGTTGATAAGCGGCCGAAGGTGCATTGTAGTTTTGTAGCTTTATACATTGCTTTTCGTTCCGTTTTAAACTAGTGTTATGCAATCATTTGTGAAGTCATACGTTATCGAGAGAAGTAGTTTTTAATTAGTTGATTAAATTCTAGACTAAAATAACCTTTTGTTTTACTACAATGCCACATTAAACCAATAACTTGTGCTGTATAAAGTTAGTAGCTTGTGTACAGAGTTAGCATGCCTGTGAAACATGGAATGCGTAATTTAGGTTACGGTAACACGAATGATATTTGTACGAAGGTGCATTGTAATTTGACTAAGAGGGTGTTTGGAATTGCTTAGTTTAAAGTGCTTATCTGATTAAAAATTAAGCAGATTGGTAGTTTTTAGATTGTGTTTGTTATTATTTAGTTAATGGAAAAATGTGTAGTTAGGAGATGAGCATTTAAATAAGCAATTTCAAACACATGCTAACTTTTTCTTATTCTTATATACTCGTAATAATCATGATAACTTTGATGTTGTGTTATAATACTGCATAAGTCAAGTCCTAAACTTTATGTCTATTAGATTGTTCACACTCCACAACTTCTTTTATCAAAGGTGTTAGAAGACAGTTTACTGAAAATGTTAGGTTTGATGGTATTTCGTGCTCTTGCCTAATTGAGTATCATGGTATCTTTTAAATTTTACCTTCAAAATGTAAGAAAAGTGTAACTTTGCAATTAAAACATTTGGAATATATGCTTACAAACATATACTTATATGGTTTTTTATATGATAATTGATAAATTGAATATTAGATTGATGTGGCTATCGTTAGATGACTCAGTGATATGTCTACATGGTGCAGGTCAGAAAATGTGCTCAAGACTGTGTTGTGAATGTCTTCAAGTCTTTTCAATCAGATAGTGTCAAGAAAACTGCAAGCAAATTGGTGTTAAAATCATTTAAAACTTATATGACATCGGCTGTTAAAACAGTTTCCTCAAGATCTGCAGATGGATCGAAAGATGATAATATGTCAAAAGGTGAACACTTGGAGGTTCTTCATATGTTAAATTTATTGAAATGTCTGGTCCCTTGTTTGTCAAGCAAAGAGATATCAAAAGTCGTTATAGAACTACAAACAGCTATCAATTCAAAGTTCTCAGTATTAACAAGACATGTTTTTGATGTAATGGAAGAGATACTTCGATTTCTGGAAGCCAGATCTACAATTCCAGATACTGAAAAGATAGTCACAACACTTTCTAAGTATATATCTACGAGACAGAATCCAGTAGACACACTTTTTTCTGCAGCAGCTTTACTTGAGAATTTTCTTACAAAATTTCAAGTTGGAGACCCAAACAAGTGGAACAGCCATTATTCTTTAATCATCGGGTCTATAGCAGGTAGACTCAAGTGTTATATGTCTTTCCTTAATAAATTTGTTATATGACTATATATTCTATTGTTAATTGAGTAATGAACTAATGATAGGTACACTCAAGTGTTAGATTTCTAAATTTCAGCATATAATGTGTGCTATGAGCTTATAAAAGCTTGTCAGATAAGGTGCAAAACAACCAGTATCGAACTAAATATACTTGCATGATCTCAATATAATGGTGGCAATTTCAACGTATTTATTCGTGAATGGGTTGATGTGGTTATGTTGGATCTTGAACGGGTAAAACGAGTAAGTTAGATGTCTTACCTTAAAACTGGAATGGTTCAAATGTGCCAAACAGAGTGAAAGCTGACCAAAGTGTACCCTAAAATTCATTAAGCCTTGTAAGTCATATCTTAAGATAAATTATATATTCTTATCGAAATAATATAGTATTTGCATGTATATTTGACACATTCCAAATTAAAGTCGTTTTATTCTCACTTTCCAATTCTTACCCGCCGATAACTGTATTGTTGAGAATGGTGTTTAGTAAGTTCTATATGGCACTTTTGTTGCAAATACCAGGTATTGATGGTATATGGTACTCACCCAGCTGTATGCAATTGTGCAGCAGTACTAACTATGTGCATGTACTTTTAGGTCTACTGACATCCGAAGCTACGGCTGCAAAGGCTTCAAATATATTAAAAGAAATGATTAGCCGTCATGTTGACGTAGAGATCCTTTTGAGTTCAGAGACACCTGCAGATGAGAATGATGGTGAATCAAAGGAATCACAAATAGTGAAATCTTTATGTGATTCTCTTCTTAAAGTTCTCAATACCCGGGGAATACCAAATGAGCATACTTTGGTTGTCATCTCTGCTTTATTTCTCAAACTTGGTATGTCCAGTTACCAGTTATCGCGCTTTTAGAAAATTCTGTACATACCTATTGTAAATGAAACTTGGTGAAAAAGCATAATGATCATGAGCATTCATAGTCTATCTTGACATTACCTTATAAATCAGATAATGCCTATCTTTTCTTCATGATTGCATCAGATGTAGCTGTATGTACACTCATCAATTTTATAAGCACTTGACATAAGTTTTTGTTAATAACTGTGATACATAGGGAAGAATTCTGACACTTACATGGGGAGCATACTTCTGAAGCTTTCCAATGTTATGACAACTGCATCCGGAACTACCCCTGATGTAAAGCATGTAAGTTCTATAGCTCAATTTTGTTTCCATTTCCTGGAAAGTGATATACTTAGAATTGAAGGTATTATAACCTCTATGTTTATAATTTTGATTGCCAAGATTTATCAAAAAGTATTTTGTGTGATGCTCGAGGCTTTGAATATGCTGCGCATGTACTAAGCTTCTCGGATTTAGTATATTTAAGGTATAGATGCCATTGTATTAACATAATGTTGTTTCTGTTGTTCTATGGTGTTACAGCTTCAGGATTGTTTGGGTTCTGCTGTAATTGCTATGGGGCCAGAGAAATTACTTGCTATTTTACCTATTTCTCTTGACATCAATGATCAAACCTGCTCAAATACCTGGTTGATACCTATTTTGAAAGATTACGTTGTTGGATCATCTTTGGGGTTCTTTATAGAGACTATAGTGCCTCTAGCTTATTCCTTTCAAGATGCATGCCAAAAAGGTAGCTCCTTAGTTTAAATGTACAATGGTTCTAGATTCTTGTAAGCGATGGTGTTTTTGATATATTGATTTGGGGGAAAAATGTAAAGCCACACATGAAAATAACAATAACCTAATTAGATAGGTCAGAATATATGGCCATAGTACTATGGTAATGTAGTTACCATATTATATCCATAAGTAATATAGCTCTATAGATAGGGATTATGGTTTACTATGAAAGTCCTTTCCTTACATAACATCCTTGAAGGGTATTAAGTAATTGTATCTGGAATATAACTCCTTGGAATCATCATGTCCTTTCTTCCAGTTAAAAAATCAGTAATTCGAGAAGAACTGCAGGCTCATGCCAGTGGCTGTTGGGGATTATTGCCAGCCTTTTGTCGCTATCCGAATGACACACATAAAAAATTTCAATCTTTGGCGGAACTTCTTATTCCATGCATTAGAAAGGATGCTTTTATGCTTGAGAATATTGCCATTGCTTTGCAGGTAATGCCTCTATTAATTATTGTGTAAAATCCATTATTTTTGGTATTTTTTTAACTAGCGTTGTCTTTATGCATGCTTGTCTTTATTTTAGCTTCTTCTGAAGCAAAACAGGAGTTTCACTGGTGCTGATCAGTGTGACGACGGGGCCTCCAAACTTCCAAAGATGAGTTACTCAAAGAGAGTTGCTACTAAAAACATCAAGGTGTTGGCATCATGTTCAGAGGATTTGCTTAAGGCTTTTACCAAAGTTTTCTTTAAAGTGTCACTCAAGAAACGTGGTTTTTTAAAGGTTGTTATCATTTCTCCTTTCTTTTATTTTATTTAATTCATAGTTTTTAATTATATGTATTAAGGTATATGTTTCACTCAAGAAACGTGGTTTTTTAAAGGTTGTTATCATTTCTCCTTTCTTCTATTTTATTTAATTCATAGTTTTTAATTATATGTATTAAGGTATATGTTTTGTCTATGGACCATGATTTGGTTAATTTAGGAACTTTCATTAAGTTAGTTATTGTTATTTGTTAGTAGCTACTACTTCATTGCTTCCAACCCTTGTCAAACTCGTGTTTTGGGTGCTTTGGGGGTATGTTCTTTTGCCTATTGTTTGTATCTACAATTTACGGACTATTAATTTAACTTTAATTTGTAATTACAGACCAAAGTCTCAAACTTAATTATATTTGATTCCAATATAGTATGCCAGCTAATAATTCTTGGTGCGACACTTTTATAATGACATTTCCTTAACATGCTTAGATTCCTAGATTTTTCTCGTAATACCTCCCCATAAGATCTAGCCAATAGGAGAGGAATTGAAAGGGAAGATACTTGTCTTTGAACTGTTCTTAATGCTCTAACAATTAAGACGACTCAACTTGTTTGGAAGCTTCAGCGAGTTGTGGAGTTATATGCTATATCTTCATAACTTTTTTCTGTTTCTTGTCTTCTCACTTGATATATACATTTTAATTTTCAGGATACCATTGGATGTTTGGCACTCATCACCGATTCTTCGGCTATTAAGACAATTTTTCTTTCAGCACTTAAAAGATTGGAGCGGAATGTTCCTGTAGATAAAGTAAATGCAAAAAGGTGTATATCTATGCTTACTGCTTAACTGCGTTGTTTTGTCTATGGATATATGGTTCTAGCTGATCCCTACAGTTTAAACCATTTTAATCATTTCATTTATTGAACCATGGTGGATTCTTAACTACTTGAACACATTATAATCTGGCATTTTCTGTGATGCTGGTTAGGAGGATGACAGATGGACTGGAAACCCTCTGAAATATGTTTAAGTTTATTCATCATTCTATTTATTATGGACCTTTTGTGTACAGTATGTAAACAGCTTATGATATATTTGGTATGAAAATTTTCCAAATGGAACATACCTTTCTTTTCAACAGGCATTAAGGTCGTTTTTTAGAAGTTGTGGTCAAATTTGGATACTGTCTGCTGACACATTTCTTCCAAATCAAGGGTGATGAGGGATGACTTGTAATACGTTATGACATTTTTTACAATTTACACTTGTTCAGGTGCCTGATACTTGAGCTAGCATCATCTGTTGTTGGTGCAGCTAGTATGGATCTTATTGATCTCATATACAACTTTATCAAGCAGAGTTTGCAGGTGTGCTAATGACCTTAAAATTTTTAATTTGTTTTTGTAAAAGTGCTCGAAAATTTATCCGAACTATCATATGTTATGGTTGTGTTAGGCCTGTAAATCTGTAAGGTACCCTGTCCATTATTATGTGTGTTAAAACCTTTCATTTTCTGCTATTATTTGCACTTGACCTCCTTCAGTTTGTACAATAACATTGAGCCAATGCTGATTATGATGATATGGCATCTTATATGTGTGCCGAATCGGTGAAATGTTACAAATTTGTAAAATTACTGATTACCTAATGAAGATGTCATAGATACATATAGTAGCAACAATTGAAAACTCAATACACACATAAGAATGTTTAGAGGTATGCTACATACAAATTAGCCCTCCTTTAGAATGCTTTTTTATTTTTTAATCTGTATTATAAATTTAAGAAACCCCGCAAATACTATACTTTTGTTGTAGGAAGAGGATGGAAACATCCAGAGGGAAGCATATGCCACTCTGTATGGAATCTTAGAGGTAAACAATATATTACTTTCAGATGGTATCCACTAGATCTGTCTTACATCTGTTTCTTTTCAATTTTTCAGAAATCTCCTGAATTCCGCTCTTCAAAGTTTGAGGAACTGATGGACTTATTACTTGGTTTGAAGTCTCCTGAAGATGTTGTTTCAGTTAGATGGCGCTTTTCGTGCTTCAGGAACTTGTTAATTCATTCAATTGAGGTTATTTTTTCGTCCTATTGAAGTTATATATGTTCTTAATGATTTGCTTTTAGACATTGAGCTTATGTGACTCAAATACTTATCACCATATAAGTATGGATCATATCCACTTGCTATTGATTTTGAGTCGGCCCATTTTTTAAACATATACATCTTTTTATTTTAACAAAAATGGTTTAGCACCATTCTTAGATTCCCAAGGAATCTGCAGAATATAGTTTGTGCTGGCTTTCTTAGACGATTTGATCACCCGGTCCCTTTATCCTGTATTAGTTGTCCTACTTAAGCTTACTTCGGATATCTATATTGCATGGTTATAATCATTTTTGATATATTAAACTTGTAAGAATCCGTTCCAAATGCATGGTGTGTATTGTATCTTCTGATTCATTTATCTATTTTTCCCATCAAAAGGTAAGTTTATTGAAGCCAATTCTGTACTTAAAGTTGTTTGACTTTCAATGCCAATTCAGTCAACAGAGGGAGTATTTTTTATCTATCTTTTTAGCACTTAAAATGTTGGATGTGTGGTAATTATCTTATGTGACATTGCTGATCTTATGGACTCTTTTATTGCTGTCTTGTTGTCTATTTATGTATTTCCATTTTTAGTATACATATATATATATATATATATATATGATATAGGCTTCTGACAATGATCAATCATGTGAAATTTTCTTTTAACAGTTTGATTTACTAATAACTTTCTGTAGATAAGTTTGGATGGAGAGAACGCCTATGGTTTTCGTATGCTGAACGAAGTTATAGTGACATTAAAAGATGTAAGATCAACATTCAAATAACTTATGTCTTTATTGTTTTCATTTATTGTTGTAGTTTTCATCATTTTCTTCTGATCGAAAAATACCATCACATCCACATATCTATATTGTCGTGGATGCGATCCAAGAAGTTAATAGAGAATATTTTGGCACATGGACTTCATCTTTTGGTACATAGTGCTGTATGCACTATTGAAATATTGAACTAGGTGAATTTTAACATATATTGCCTTAGAGCACGCCACTTATACAATTCCTAATGTATCAATCATTAATTCTATGACTTGCTTTATCATCTCTGCATATTATAATATCTGTTTGATATAATCTATATTTGACTACCAGGCCAAAGAAGAAAGTAGAAAAGTGGCTTACGATATCCTCCTGGGGATGAGCTCTACCTTGCAAAAAATGCCGTCCTCACTTGAGAAAGGACCTTATTATGACTTCATCAGCATGGTATTACTCACTCTAGCTCAACTGATATATAGCAGCTCAAACGATATGTTTTTTTTCCCTCTATATAAAGTGTGATAGGCATGAAAGTTATGAACTTGTTTGGTTTATTTAGTCACTTGTCTTTCTATCGTTAACTTTCTATGTGCAAATACTCAGATAATGGGGTATCTTTCTGGATCTTCTCCTCACATAAAGAGTGGTGCAGTCTCTGCGCTATCTTTAGTGATATATAACGACTCAAAAGTATGCAATTTGATGCCTGATCTCGTGCCATCGATCTTGGAGTTGCTGCATAGTAAAGCCATAGAAGTTATAAAGGTGTTTTTATGTTCATCTTAGTTGTGTTTCATGCATTAATTCAAACTATTAACATAAGGTTATTTGTTTTCTCTTGCCAGGCTGTTTTAGGTTTTCTCAAGGTATTAGTTCTGAGCCTTCAAGTGAAAGATTTGCAGAATTTCTTGTCTGATATCCTTAGTGGACTTCTGCCATGGTCATCTGTTTCTCGGCATCATTTTAAAACAAAAGTATGTTATACATTCATGTTCGTTTGGATATAACTGGTATCATGTGTTGTCAGCCATTGTTTATAGTAAATCTGCAACTGGAATCTTTTATAAGTCTGTTCCCATTTACTCATACGAAATTTTGTCATTGCAGGTAACAGTTATCCTGGAGATCATGATGAGGAAGTGTGGTTCTGCATCAGTGAAATCTCTAGTGCCTGAGAAATACCGAGATTTTGTTAAGAATGTCTTGGAGGTATTCGACCTCTCTATCCTTTTATATTTTCTATGTAAAAGCTATCTAGGTTTTTGACTATGAAATATACCAAACTGCCAATGATTACAATCCCAAATATTCATTTTCGATGTTAGTTACAATAATGATAACCTAGCGGTAAAAGCATCTCCAACCCTGCCAATCGTTGCAGATCCCTCTTTCATGTCTCTCTTTATAGTGATAAAAATAATTTTTCGTCACACCTTGTATTTGTTTACCCTTCAGAATTAGAATGGAAGGTGTACTGGTGTTTGGATTTGCATTTTGAAATTGATTATTGTTACAATGGTTAATTCTAAATATTTGGAAGGAAAAAAAATTGGTTTCTGCTTCTGATTTTTTTTATGTGTTGGATTATCAGTTTAAGCAAGGGGATGGTACTTCTTGTTTCCATAGCAATAGATATGCAATGGATTTGGATCCATTTGATTCTATCTCATCACTGTTGTTTATATTACAGAACCGTCAAGGCAAGACTACTTCCCAGGAAGCTGATACAACTGAAAAAGAAGCAGTATCATTGGATACAAATCCCAAAGGGTCTGATCTCGTTAGCTAAACTTGTTATTCTTGACAGTTTTGTACTAGATGTGGCAATTTCGATTTATATACTTTTGAATGGGTTATTTGGGTTGTGTTCTACCTGAAACTGGTTGAATGAAAGAATTTTGCTAAAAGGGTACTGGTTAAACAGGTTGAAAGTCTTAAAAAAATCTGTTTCTGATGCATACAACCTGTTAAGGTGTTTTTGGAAAGAGTTGGTTGATGGTTTGTTTTTGGATCTGGTATTCATGCATGAATTATTTCTCCAAAGGAAGGGTAACAAAAGGGTTTGCAATTTAACAAAATTCACCGTAACACAACCTGTTTAACTCGTGTTTCCTGCCACTTCTAGTTTATACGTGTACTGTAACACATTACTTCTAATGTTTTCATCAGGAGGGAAAGAAGGAAAACTATGGCCACCGGGAGTTTCTCCAAGAAAGAATATTCAACAGATACCCGGAAGAGAAAGAGGGATGATAAACCTAGCCATGAGCCTCGTAAATTTTCACCCGGGGAAAAAAGTGTTCATAGAAAGAAAGAAGTAAAACATGTCGATCATGCTAAATCTGCAGAGAACCCATCACAAGGTGGCAAAAGAAAAAACACAAATTTCAAAAAGGATAAAAGTTCAGGTGCTAAGAGACAGAAGCAGTGGTCAAAAGAAAGCACGAGAAAAGCATCAGTCACTTGAAAAGCCATTTGATGTAAAAGAAGAGTTTAATACTTGAAAGTCCCCGATATCGCTACATGTACACAACGATATCAGGTCGAGCAACTTAATATCCACATTTTCACATGTTAAGTTGCTGATGGTCCTGTTCGGAGTTGAGTTTAAAGATGTTCATGGTGAGAAGGATCATCTAGTTACTACGATGTCTCTGACCATGTTTACTTGCAAATGTACATGTATATGAGGAATGTCAACAATATTCTTCATGGTTTGTACTAATTTAGTACTAATTTACACATAGTTCACAAAAGAAACAATATTTACGACTAGAAACATCTTATTCTGTTTTTTGAAATATCAATCAAGTCATTATCATAATATGTGAATTTAGGGACACCAGAAACCAACTAGAAGTATATGGTGTGTCGTGTGTGGCTTTACTTCTATCACAAAATGCTTAGCAGGTTTGAGAGCAATATGCCGATATATTAACGACTTTCATAATTTTGAGCAAAGCTCTACATTTTTGAGTTTTTTTTACCAAGAAAAAGAAAGGAATGATAAGAAATTTGTTATTTTTGCATTCTTGATTTTTTTTTACAATGGAAAAGAATAGAATGGATCGGATAATTTAAGTGTTTTGGAGCTTAAAAATTTTCAGCCATATATGGCCTGATTTGGATGGAAAGATTACTGTTCTATTGTTAATTACAGATATACCCCTTAACAAACCCTTTCTTCCTCACTGGTTGCGGTGATCTTTTTTGGGTTTTGCTTTTCTATTGTATAATGATTTTGAATAATGAAGGGTTTTTCGTTATAAAATAATTGTGTGAAAGGAAGATCAATAATAAGAGGGTTGGCAACCCACCTCTCATTTCCTTTTTCACTACTCACTTTTAACCAATCACAACATGCCACCTCAACTCCACCACTCATTCACCACTCATTCAAATTTTGTTGGCATCCGACCACTCACTTCACTACTCATTTTACAATTTTCATTTTATTTAAACATTTCATTAAATTAAAAACATTACATAATAAATAAAATTAAAACATACATAATACTTAAAAAACATTACGAAAACATTACATAATAAATAAAAACATAACTAACATAATAATTTTAATATACATAAATACTAACACTCCGAATAGTCCGAGTCCACAGTACTATCGCCGTCGTTACGATGAATGTAGCGGTATGTTTCAGTTGACCCGGCAACGTCGCTAGGTAGAGGAGATACGTACTCCACCCCCGGGTTAGAGTAGTAAAATACATCCTCACCATCACCGACACTGCCTTGCTAGAACACCCCGTGGTCAAGCGTGGTGGTCAAAGTCGTAGAGGCGGTGGTAAGCTGAAAAATAACTTGATTAAGGAAATCCATCTTCTCACGAAGATACACGAGATACTGACTTTCGTTGCGGTTAAGAACCCTATTGGGAGCCGCCAATCAGTCGATCTGGGCTTGGTAAGCCACCTTGTTTTCAGACACGCTCTGAATGACGTTGTTTACTCCAGTGCGGTGGCTGGAGGCGTAATTCAGGTGGATTTGGATCGCCATTTTAACATCACGAAGATTCATTGGACTGTTAGCCATGAAGAAGGTAGATTGTGGTAAAATGAGATTTGTATTTAGGAGAAAGTATTTAAAATTTGAGAGTTGTGTATGTAAATATGTAGTATGTAGTATATATAAGCAAGGTGAAAAGGTAAAAGATAAAAAAAAAAAAAACCAAACGGCTAAAACATTCAAAATCCAACCGTTGGAACACACAAATTCATGCATCATTTGAGTGGTCAAGTGCGTGGTCACACCACGCAGTTTCATGCCACGACGCGTGGTCGTGTGTTGGCGGCAATGTTGAGTGGTGGTGCCACGCCCATAATCCATCCACCATCCATCCGTTGCCAACCCCCTAAGTGCAAGTGGAAAGCAATATCTTTAACCCATTTTTGGGATGCTCCATGTGTTGATTTGGATTCCTAAATCTAGAGAAGCGGATAGTTTTAAACTTTTAGCTAACATCCAAATTGAAATTGATACTTTTTCTTTCTGTTTTACATTACTTTGGTATTCAGATGCAGTTATGAAAATGGGATGTACATAATTGTAAATTTATATTTAAATTTTCATTTTATTTATTTATTTTCTTCTCTTTTCTTTTCAACTCAAGAATGCATTTACATATACAATTTCTACTCATTTTTTTTTTTTATCATTTCTATTCTTTCCCTATCTTTTCTTTTTACTTTAAACTCGAGAATATAGTGTATAAGGTTTATTTGGGTGGAGAAACTGTCAACTTTCATAACAAGAGATGCTATGTTGTGCCCGAAGCCTACTATTTAACGATCACGCTTTTCATAAATATGAAAATATGTATTTATGATTTGCATAGAAATGTTACTTATTAGAGTTAATTAATGATTCATATAGAAACCTTAAGCAACCATGGCTTATGTTAACATGTCCATTTTTTTTAATCTGTGTTTTATACTTCCGGTGAACCTCTTTTTTAGCATTTACGACGCATTTATCATAAATTTTTTACTTTTATTTATTTTACTGGTTATTAATACATGCACACTTAATATATACTGAATTTTTTTTAATATATTTTTTATTTTTATAACATTAGTAATATAATTTTATTCTGTGTAATTTCATTACTTACAATATAATTTTATGAGTTATTTTGTTTAAATGAATTTTGATTTTGTTAACCTTAAAAGTACAAGTATGAGTGGAGATCTTAACATATGGAGTGTTAGAAAAATCAATGTCACGATTTACATGTTATGTTTCATAGGGTATCACCCGAGTGACAAACCTCGTTCTAACTTTAATTTGAAAATTTTTTTTAGAGGTTTTCGATGAAATCTATATCTATCCATACTCGTATATAAAGCATATTGTTTACCTCTCTAAAATTTGTAAAACTTTCTACTTTTAAGTTTAGACACGATCTTTAGCATAATACGGAGTAAATCAAGACCATTAATTCTCCTATTGTATTAAAGACAATATGATCATTTAACACATTTTTAAAATATAACACACACAAAAAAAATAGTATAGTCAATAACATGACAAATTATCCACTCACAATTCCCTTTACATTTGTATTCCATTCAACAAGAATATGTTGATATAAAAATAAAGAGAGAATAAAAGGCAATATCGTTCTTTCATATTTCTCCTCTCTCTCTCCTCATTCTTTTCTTTTTTGATAGGTGTTGATCATTTGCTCATAATAGGAAATATAGTTTACGTTGTCTTAACCGGGTCCGTGCTATAGAGCCCATCACCCTTAATACCTAGTAGGAGTATAAATTATCAACTAAACCACCCGACGACACGATATTTAATTGAGACAAATCCTTGCTCCATCTGTAGGACTCAAACCTGTTTCACTGGAGGACTTTATTGTGAAATTTCTTCAAATGTTCTTCCCATGTCTCGAGACCTCCAGCATGAAAAGCTGGTGCTCAACCACTGAGCTAAAATGAGAACTACTCTTCATTCTTTTGTATCTTGGAGAATTTAAAGAGTTCACCAAATTTATAACATTTTTAGTCTCTTCAGAGTTAATCACATATCTCAAACTTCGGAGTAAAAAACACAAAAGTAGGGACATCTCCACGCTATATGCGGACAACTTTTGTTAGTAAAATTTATATGGATAATTGAAATCATATTTTTTTTTATATAAAATTAATATTTTTTACAATATTAATAATTCTAACTTCAAACATTACTTAGATACTTTTGTTTGATAAATTAATAGTCCGTGTTTAGTTATTTACCAATAAAATAACACATCAGTGGAAAAAAAATTTTCCAAAAAAAAACATCAGTGTAAAAAAAAATTTCCAGAAAAAAACATCAGTGTAATTTTTTATATTTTTTTTAGATACATAAAAATAAACTGATTTAAATATCAAAATCTCATCAACAATATCTTCCAAACTCCACACTCATGGAACTCCTCCACTCTCACCCTGTAATCCCAAACACCCAAAACTCAAAACCCATTCCATTCAAACCAAAATGTCACTCAAACCCAAACCCCCCAAAACAGCAGAAAGTGGGTTTCATAGATTACAACAAAGGACAACACCAAGTCTCTGTACATGTCCCAGGTTTCAAAAAATCAGACTTACCCAAACACCAAAGACTCAAACTTCAAAATGACAAGTTTCAAAAAGATTGGACTATTTCACAACTTGTTTCCAAGATTTTTAATCTTGATAATTTTGAGGATATTGATGGCTTGCTTAATTCTTGGGTTGGTAGATTTGCTCACAAGAATTATCCTATTCTTATCAAGGTTCTATCTTTATTCTGTTTTTTTGTTGGGATTTTGATATTTTTGTGTTTTTGTTTGTTGGAATTGCTAAACAGGTTTCATGGTCAATTTTAGAGAGAATTTGTGAAATATTTTAACTTTAGAGTTGATATGAGTTTGAATACTTTTGGAGGTTTTGGTAGCTATAAGACCTTATGATAGTAATATATGAAATTTAAATAGAAAAATAGATGATTTTTTTGTTTTGTTTTTCGGTGTTAAATCCCGAAAACAATGTATTTGTCCGAATAAACAAGATGGTTTGTAGAGGGTGTTTGGGGGTGAGTGTTATACGTAGGTGTAGTTTATTGTGGTTTAAACCACAATGAAGTTTGAAGTGTTTGGATAGTAGGTGATTTTAGCTTATTTGTTAAGGAAAATGCACCATTTTATAAGCCGGCATTGCTTTCAAGCTGTAAATACTTAAAATGGAGTAATATGCATTTCATTTGAGGCAACTATTTACCAAAATGATTGGATAAAAATGAGGATGTGGTGGTTATATGGCGACATTAGCGTTTATGTGCAAGTTTTTCTCATATTTTGGTCAATATACTGGGTAAAAAACCATGTTTATAATATGTAGAACGTTTGAGGTTGATTGGTTAGTATGGGACATATGAGTTACTAGTGTGTGGTATTTAAGGATTTATAGTAAACAGCAGAAGGATTTTCCATAGATTAATGATATACTCTGTTTTGTTAGTCATATGTTGTAGGCATTGAAAGATGATTTTGTATACCGCTATAAAAAGGACAACTTTAACGAAGTATATGATAATTTTTACATTTTATATATACTGATGTATTTAGTGATTACAAAATGACCCAGACAGGATGAAACAGCATCTTGGCTTAGATGTTTTCATGTTTTGTAATAGTACTATAACTAAATAAGGGACAGATGAAAATGTACTTTGGTATTAAATGCTAAAAAGCATAGAAAATATTGGAATGGATTTTTTTTCACAGTTTTTCATCATGTTATTAATTTGGTTCGTGACGCGTTGTATTTGTATATCCCGGTTCTTATCTTTTAGGTACTGTTTGTCCGTTTGACATAGTTGATATCGACTTGTTAACATTGTATGATACATCGAGGATAATTATCGATGAGTGTGAATGATCACTTTTGGTGGATGTGGTCATATGTGAAGCCTCATCTTATGCTTGTGTTTGTTAATTTGGTAGTGTAGGAAATTAGCCAGACAGGTTCTATTGAGCATAGCAACCATGTTTTCAAGTGGATGAAGAATCAAAAGAATTATTGTGCACGCAATGATATATACAATATGATGATCAGGTTACATGCAAGGCATAATCTAACAGACCAGGCACGTGGATTGTTTTTCGAGATGCAAAAGTGGAGGCATGATTTTGTTGTCATTCTTTACTGTTTTGTAAAATGTTTTATTATTTTTTTTTTGTGTGGTAACTTACTAGTTTATGCTGTTTCTTCTTGTAAATTGATGTTACTGACATTGCTTCGAATTTTTCTTCTTGTTTTAGGTGCAAGCCAGATGCTGAAACTTACAATGCTCTCATAAGTGCACATGGACGAGCTGGGCAATGGCGTTGGGCAACAAATATCATGGAAGACATGCTACGTGCAGCTGTGCGTATTTGTATTCTTCTATTATAAGCAATCTTTATATATTGCATGAGCTTCTTTCCTTTTTCTTGAAAACCATATGGTATTTTGCCCAAAAAAGCTTAAGGCTATCACAATTTAACCCTACACGAACTTATTTTCCATTATCAGAATGCAACCTGCAATGTTTTAAAATAGTTAACTGGAGTGTTTCTTTGTTGTTATTAGTCAAATATAGAGGTGGCATTGTGAATCCATTCACGAATGAATATGTCAATTCGTGTTACATTTTATCTCTAAGTTGTAAGAAACTGGTCAAACAAGTGATATAGATCGAATGATACCCATTTTTGTTTATTTAAATTATAATGCGAAAAACGTACTAACCTACCCAACATTATGTTAGTGTGTATGATATAATTTTTGTAATAATAAATGAAACAGTCATACAGATATGCTATTTATATATTTGTTACAATTCAAAATATATGGATATATAGTGTTTCAGGTCAACCCAAGCCAGCCTGCACCGTACCAAAATAAGCGTTACCCAAACTGACCAACTCACCTTGTTACCTTTATTCATAATCCACACTTTAAGTGAGATGTTTCACTGTTAACTGGATCATTATGCAATATGTTTGTATTGTAGGTTCCTCCAACTCGCTCAACATATAACAATTTAATCCATGCATGTGGATCAAGTGGAAACTGGAGAGAGGCTCTGAAAGTTTCCAAGAAAATGACAGAAAACGGGGTTGGACCGGATCTCGTAACTCACAATATAGTATTATCTGCCTTCAAAACTGGAGCTCAATATTCAAAAGCACTCTCTTATTTTGAATTAATGAAAGGAACAAAGATTAGACCTGATACCACCACTTTAAACATTGTGATCCATTGCCTTGTAAAACTGGGACAATTTGGAAAAGCAATTGAAATTTTCCACTCAATGAGGGAGAAGAGAGCCCAATGTGATCCAGATATCGTGACCTTCACTAGCATCATGCATTTGTACTCGGTTTCAGGTCAAATTGAAAACTGCAAGGCTGTTTTCAACACAATGATTGCTGAAGGATTTAAACCCAACATTATATCTTATAATGCACTTTTAGGTGCATATGCTTCTTGTGGGATGAGTAAAGAAGCATTATTGGTTTTTAATGATATAAAGAAAAATGGGTTTCGCCCAGATGTTGTATCTTATACATCTTTACTCAATGCTTATGGAAGATCACAGCAACCCGAAAAGGCCATGGAAGTATTTAACTTGATGAAAAGGAATAAATTGAAGCCAAATGTAGTCACTTATAATGCTCTGATTGATGCATTTGGATCCAATGGTTTTTTGCCAGAAGCTGTGAATATGCTGCATGAAATGGAAACAAACGGTGTGCAACCAAATATTGTCTCAATTAGCACCTTATTAGCGTGTTGTGGTCGTTATGGTCAGAAGGTCAAAATCGACTCCATACTTGCTGCTGCTGATTCACGCAGAATTTCCTTGAATACCGTCGCATATAATTCTGCTATTGGGAGTTATATGAACATAGGAGACTATGATAAAGCAGTAGCTTTATATAAGTCCATGAGGGAAAATAATGTTAAACCTGACTCGGTTACCTATAATGTTCTGATTAGTGGTTGTTCTAAGATGTCAAAATACACTGAAGCTCTTGAGTTTCTTAATGAAATGGTGGATTTGAAAATCTCCTTGTCCAATGAGGTTTATTCATCTGCAATTTCTGTCTATAGTAAACAGGCAAGTCCTTTGAAAAGTTATGCCTTTATTTTAGATTATCATCTTAACCAAGTTACTGAACCATCTCATAATTCACATGTTTTTAATCAGGGCCAACTTTCCGAAGCAGAGTCATTGTTCTCAAAAATGAAGATGACACATGGTAGTCCTGATGTTGTTGCATATACAACAATGCTACATGCGTATAGTGCTGCAGGTAATGTTCTTACATTTAAACCACACCTTTTGTAAAGGGGCGTTTTGAAAGTGATTTTGTGATATTGAGTAATCCTAGAATATATTTTTGCATGTTTTGAATTGTAATTATCACGGTTTAGAGTCTGATAAGTTTTGAGTACTTAAGTAATAGACAATACAAGGGCATGTATGCCTTTTCCTATTATTAAAAGGAAATTATTAACACTTTTTATAACATTGTCCCAGGCAGAACGCTCACAATCTCTTGGTTGTTAGGTCACCTCGATAGTTGATACCACTAGACCAAAGTCCCTTTGGTATACAAGTTATTTTGCTCAATTGTTTGATAATTAGTGTTGCAGGTAGCATAAAACCAATTTTTCGAGGCTTTTTAATTGACCCTAAGTAATTACTTTATCATAGGCAGAATTAGGGTACCTGAACACTAGAATTTGAAGTCATAATCATAAGATGATCACTTCCAATGTGCACATTCTAAAAGACACAGGGTATGGAGAAGAAAGTTGTTAAGGCATATGTTATATTGCAGAGAAATGGGATAAAGCATTTGCATTGTTCCAAGAAATGGAGATGAATGGTGTTCAGCCAGATCTTATAGCTTGTTCAGCATTAATGAGAGCTTGTAATAAAGGGAACCAACCTGCTAAAGTTCTCATCATATCTGAATTTATGCAGGAGAGGAAGATACCAATGAATGACACCATCTACTTTGAGATGTTGTCTGCATGTAGTATGTAAGTTCTATATGCAATCAGAAAACATATTAGGGTGTGAAAAACATGAACTATGGAAGGTTGTACCTTCTAGAGGTGGCTAGATTGGCAAATTATTTGGGCTGGTTAATGTGCCAAACTGGGTTGGGATTGGAACTGGTAACGTTTATGGTATGGGTCAGGGTATTTTGACCCGAAACACTTTTTGCTTACTTGTATTTACCAATAATTGGAGGGAGTGGTTTTTTGATGATTCTCTTATGTTGTTAATAAAATGATTTACAAGTTTTTTGCATTGATGCTACATTATGGGTGTCATTTGACCATTTTAAATCCCACCCATTTAACTCACTAGTGATAAAGATTACCCCAATCAACCCTTTCATCATTAAATGGGTCCAACTGTCCAAGTGCCTTTTTTTTTTGGGTTATTTTTCTTGGAGTCAAATGTTCCTCCTTATTCACCATAAGTAATATTCCTATCTGATTTTAGTCTGCGAGATTGGAGGAAAACGATAGAACTAACTGAGATGATGGAGCCGTCCTTCAATGTAATGTCTGTTGGACTTCTGAATCAGCTTTTGCATTCAATTGGAAAATTGGGGAAGACCGAGACCATGATGAAGGTGATTGCCTTTTACACTAACAATTTAAGTAACTTAATAGCATCATAATCAGTAGGCTATCCATTTCATAATTCCTTTCTCCTGATAATGTATGCAGATGTTCTTTAAAATAGTTGCAACAGGTGCTGAAATCAATCTTTCTACTTATTCAGTGTTGCTAAAGAATCTTTTAGCTGCTGGAAGTTGGAGAAAGTACCTTGAGGTAAGCTCCTCAAACTTTATCTAAATTCTAACATGTACTGGAAACTGCCTATGCAATGTTCATTAATTTAAAATTGTGAAAGTGTTTTCAAAAGGCAAGTATTCCAAAGACATCTACATTATATGCATCATGGGTCAGGAACCCACAACCTGTTGATTGACGCACCCACCTTGAAACGCTTACTATTGTTAGTAAACTATTTAAGAATTTATATATCATTCTTGGGGTATAATAGGTAATGGAATGGATGGAAGATTCTGGAGTTCAGCCTTCAAATGAAATGTATCAAAGTATACTTGCATTTTCACAAAGCAGTGGCCGTGACTTTTCTGTTATCATCCAAGATAGAGTTGGTATGCTTCTTGCTTTTATGTATTTAGTTTAGAGGTGGTGAATTGATTGCCAAAATAGGGAGGGAGGTTGGGTAATGGGTCAAAACAGACCGGGTCAACCAGTTAATTAGATTTGGCTATCTTTGACTCGTTCTGCTCGTTTATTTTTTGGCAAGTTATATTGACTTTAGCCATTGAACCCGTTAGATATAAAACAAAAAACAAAATCGATTCCTTCATAAGTAAATGGGTTGAAATTGCCCATCTACCTTAAAGCTGTTATCTAGTTCTTTTTCCTTCAAATTACCTTCCTAAACTCTGATGGCTACTTAATTGTGACTCCAACGGGTTGCATTGTGGCGAGATGGCAGGATATTACCTTGGATTGTCTACATTGTCTACAATGCGAACTCTGTATTCGTTTGTACTATATTTGGTGTACATAAATACAATGCCTAAGGATCTTTTTTGTGAATTTGGCAGAGTGCTTGAGAAGAAAATCATGCGTATAAAGGTTGCAACAAATAAGGTCAACTGATGCTTCTCGTCTTGCAACCTTGTGCGGCCATGATTCAACAAGAATTGCTGAAATTGTCTTACACAACCGGAACCTGGATCATTGAATGATAGAAGGTGCAAGTCGGGGAACCTATATAAATTCTCTGAACCCTTGACCTTGTGACGTGTAAAAGTGAGACTGGAGACATCAGGATGCGGACCTAGTTACTTGATGGATGTTTGGCGTACTGGGTGCGAGTGTGTTCAGAGAATATGGAAAGCCTAAGACAAAGACTACAATGTCTATGATACAGCTGTAGTGTGAGTTGGCCCCGAATTAAGTCATGTAAATTTGTATAATTCTAGGATTATACTCGCTAGTCAAATCCTAAAATTTTTGAAGAACCTGGACCTCATATAGGGGTTAGCCTCATTTCGTTTAACGGCAGTCTGTTGCTACCATAATGGTTTAGTTGGTGGCTAATGTCTATCCTGGAATAAATATAATTGATAAAATCGTTGATTCTTTAACATAGATACTTTATATATTGCTATATGTCGATTAATAAGCATGTGAATGAGCCCAAGCGTCCAACGAGCAGATGGTTAGTGCACAACAGCACCTAGCCTTCTTCCTTCAGTCAGAGGCTAAAGCCAAGGCATTGATGGTAATGCTGCTAAAATAGCTGATGGAGTGAAACGTTACATTTTGTTTGTTTTTAGAGACCGTTTTCAGGAGCAGTAACACTGATAAGAAAGATGGGATAAAGGGGTGGCCAGAAAGAAAATTTCAGTTTATAAAGTCCATGTGAGTTACGACTTGATTAGTTAAATTCTAGTTGGTTCGGCTAAGAGAAGCCATTGGTTTAACTAATGGCTATCAATAGCCGCGAAAAGGGAAAAATATATAGGTAGCTTGTAGACTTGTAGTTATGTGAAAAGGGAAGAATATATGCACTTTGTTTGTAAATGATTGTTATATCTTTATGTACGTGACAATATATATAACAATTTGACATACAGGCTATGTAAATTATCCTTATTTCATGTTAACATATACTGTAGTTATTGATAAATAAAAAGTTTATTAAGTTGGAAAAGCCAATAACAATGCACGGGGGGCTTTTCCTCATTTGAAGAAGAAAAAAGAGCAAGAATTGGATAGAGGGGGATCAAAAGTGCGATTAAAATTGAGTGGATAAAACTACGAGTTTTAGACGCAAATTTCGTGTGGGTGTTGTAATCATAGTAAACACACGGGCCCGATGTTTAACACACACTGCCATAAAGTAGCTATCATGATCAATGTCTTAACTTTTTTCTAAACGCATGACATAAGATCCTATTCAATGTAATTACTAATTAGGTCACGTGACGAAAGTTGGTGAATATGTTTGTGCCTGAAAAAATATATAACATCTTCTCCAATGATCAAGAAATCTTTTACTTATATAACATCATATCCTTAAAATCCTTACAAATCCTTAAATCTCTTAAATTTAACTTCGACTATATATATATCCTTACATTTTCAATATCGTCACACCTCTTTCATATACAAAAAGAAAATAAAATGTAAAGATTTCGTAAGAACATATTTTTAGTTAAAAATTTCTTCTTTAAGGATTTCTAAAAATGAGTGTACTCCAATGATTGAGAAAAAAAATTTCTTAACTAGGAATTTCTGAAGATTTTAAAAAACTAAACTAATGGAGATAACAAAAAATGTATGACAAGATTAACATTAAAAATAAAAAAAAATAGAATTCATATATTAATATCTAAATTGATGATGTATTTATATTTTAGTTTTATGTATCATTACTTATACTAAAGGGGTCTCCGCGTTATACGATAGTGGTAGCGGCAACGGGTGATGCCGTGGTGGTGGTGATGGGGGGTGGCGGAGGTGGCAGTGTGATTAATAATACAATAATTTTTAATGTAAAAAAAGTGTTTTAAGGGTTGAGAGACATGTGTTGTATATAATTTTATCAAGAATATTATAGGTATATATTAGGTGAATATATTTATATTTATATTCGTAAATAAAAAGATAGAAGCAATTTGGGGTTATTAGTTCGTGTGTGAAAATACACTTTGTTTTTTGTATTTTGTGCGTTTGGAGTTAGACTAGGGTATTTTAGAGTATTTAGTAGGTTCATAATTATAGGCCGACAATTCATCAAAGATAAATTGGGTATATCAAAAACTGAATGGTTGAAAAAAAATTGTTTTATAAAAAGTTAAAATATTGAGAATATAAGTAAAAAAAATACAAATCCTTGTATTCCGCATTCTTATACGTGCTCAATGTCGTATGCTCCTTCATTTCAAGAAAATTTTCACTTTCAAAATAAACTTATACAACATCACGATGTTCGTTGACAATATAATCTATACCTACTAAAATCTTTTGATTGGTTAAAAATAAAGAATGGACATCTTTAGGATATTTCAAAATGAAAAGTTAAATTTATAATTTGGGACTTGACCACACAGATGATGGTCTAATGTTACTGATTTGATGTCTTACTAATGAAAACATCTAAAAGTTTTAAGTTCAAAAAATACCCTTTGTGACCATGAAGGTTTGTTCTAATAACAAGCGGCTTCTCATTTGTAGAAAGTGTATTATTGACGGGGTTTTCGAAAATCCTGAGTTTAATTTCATGCATGCGTGATTTGAGCTTTTCATATTGTCCAATTAATCTCGAATGCTAATTAATAACTAATACGGAGTACCAGTAACTATTAATTCACTATTAAAAAAAACTACATAAACGATACAGTTAACCGGTTGAACTAATTATTATTTATAAATAGTCTATTTTTAGTGGAATCTAATATTATACTTGAAGATTGTGATTTTCTTACAAATAGTTTTGATTTATAAGGGGGTTGACATCGGATGGAAGATGGACGCATTATTGATGTGACATCACCACTCAACACCGCCACCAACATAAGAAAAATGAGCGGTGGCATGAAATGCGTGGTGTGACCATGCGGTCGACCATCCATTTTTTCCAATCATTAACATGTGATTTGACTTTTTGTTTTGTTTTTAAGTTACTTTTTTTTAAATAGTAGTGTGTGGTGAAGTAAGTGGTCGGATGCCAATAAAATTTAAATGAGTTATAAGTGAGTGGTTGAGTTGATGTGACATAAGGTGATTAGTTAGAATTGAGTGGTAAAAAAGGAAGTGGGAGGTGACCTTTTAAACCCTACTCGACACATTATTGAATTCTCCGACTCCGTCCGACACCGACAATGAAAAAATTGAAAAATTTGAGGTAATAGTTTTTTATCGTTTTATGTACCGACAACTAATCCTTTCTCGTTTTCAACAGTCAAAACTCCACCAAAATAAGATTCCCAATGTCAGAGTTTTATGAAACTTTCACAATCCACGTGTTCTGCTGACGCCACATCAACCCACCTGACACTCACACACATTATATATATTTTTTCAATTTAAAATCACTCACTTAAAATTACCTTCTTACCCCCTCTAGCCGTTACACATCATTTCTTCACAAAACCAAAGGGCATTTCCGTCATTTCCAATCTCACTCTCATCTTCTCCCCTCACTGTTCTCACTACTATTTACTTCACTCTCTCTCTCACACACACAAAAAAAACAGTTATTCAAACCCTAAATGGCGACTGCTTCGAGTTCTGATCCGGTTATGAAATCGGAAGGAAGCGGCGAGACTTCCGATGCGGCGGCGGCGATGACTGCCACGGCGGCGACGGCGACGGCGCCGGTAGGTAAGATGAATAGTTATCAGCAGCAGCAGTTGATGGTAAAGTATAAAGGAATGAAGAAATTGAAAAAGGATAGTAGAGGTTGTACTGCTAAAGAACGGATTAGTAAAATGCCTCCTTGTGCTGCCGGAAAACGTAGCTCCATTTATCGCGGCGTTACTAGGTATATATATATATATATTGTGTATATATATATGTAGGTTTGTATTAGGTTCTATATGTATAGTTTTAGATTGTTGAATTGTATGGATTAAGTTTGTGTAAATGCTTGTTAATTTAGGAGAATCTCGAGCTCGGATTTAATAGTTCCTACTAGTTTAAACACCTTAATCTAGGGTTTGAAAAGCTTGATGTTGAATTTGAATATGAAAAAGTTTGGATTGATGGAGATCGAAATGAATTTAATCTCGAAGTGCTTGATAAAAGCTTGACTCATTTGCGTCCGTAATTTAATGGGGCTTTTTTTTGGTAGAAGCTTGATAGGTGTTGGGATGGTATGTTGTAATTTGTCTAGGTATAGAAAATGTTTTAATGAGTGTAGACAAGTTATGAATACATAGAGTGAACTACTCTTCAATGAATGAATAGATGTGAAACCAAATGTGAATCACTATTTCTAAATCATTGACATTTTAAGTATTTGGGGTAAGCCAAAAGTAAAACCAAGATAAATTGTAAGATTGTGTGGATCCAACCATCATAACCTTGGAGATCAGTATAGTATCCTTACACACACCGCTATCTAATGCTAACACATGTAAAGTTTATCAATGATTTAAATCTTTTATCAGAATCTACCCCTGTTACTCCTAACGGACGGGAATATATATTCTAATAACCTAGTTCTGTTTTACCTGGCTCATTTGAAGGCCTACGCCGCAGACAATTAAATCATCACATGCAGTATTGCCCCGGCGTCTCATCCCATTAGCAGGACCTCAATGTCAATGATCAAATAAAGCAACTCATCTTTTTTATAATTTGAAGAAAATAATAAAACAACCGTATTCTACTCTTTTTGTTGTGCTAGTTACTATAGCCTATCTATTCATTTCTGCTACAGCCACATCTGGCCCTGCCAAAATTTTATACATAAGTTCTCTTTTTCAGAGTTCTGATTCATGTGTTGCTAACATTATTGAATGATACTAGGCATAGATGGACTGGTCGTTATGAAGCACATCTATGGGATAAAAGTACTTGGAATCAAAATCAGAATAAGAAGGGCAAGCAAGGTCTATTCCTATCTTTGTTTGTTTGTATAGTTGTGTTTGTCTGTTCCTTTGCTAACGTGTGATAAAAAAAAATATTTTTCTCCTTATCCAATGCACAAATAAAGTGTTACAGCTCCTAACATAATTCCTATTCTCTTATTTATGGGTTATGCGCACCGTTGTTGGCATCTATTTCAACAGTTTACCTAGGTATGGATCTTACTTCGCTATATTCTTTGGACCTAATTCTTTGAATAAAAAATGTCTACTTTCACTTAAATTTATGTCTTTAGGTGCATATGATGATGAGGAAGCTGCTGCTAGAGCATATGATCTTGCTGCCTTAAAGTATTGGGGTCCTGGGACACTCATTAATTTCCCGGTTAGAACTTTTCATATGAAATTTCACATATGGTGCCAGAGCTTTGTACCGACTTCTTAGGTGCTGTGTTATTGAGCTATAGAATAAAAAGTTTAATAAACTTCCTACTTTAACTCACGAAATATATCTTGATTCCATATGTTACTTCAGGGTATTGAAATTTTAATGTCATATATTTGTGGTGGTTTGTCACTATCTCCTCGCACTAAATATACATTTATTCTCAGGTCACAGACTACACAAGAGACCTTGAAGAAATGCAAAATTTATCAAGAGAGGACTATCTTGCATCACTCCGAAGGTATCCAATGCAACTAATACATGCATGTGCAAAATGTTCTCTGCCTGATCTCTTACCCTGATTTCCTACATGAACTCTGCAGAAAAGGTAGTGGCTTTTCAAGGGGAACCTCTAAATGTCGTGGAGTTTCCAGGTATGTGCTCATTATACCTAGAGAACTAACCATTCAGAATGTCTTCTCAACAAAGCAATAAGTATTGGTATATCCTCGAGGGTTGTTGACATAGTTCTTTATTGTGAATCATAATCAGTACCTGCTAATTATGATTACAAACAGTGTAGATTTGCCAATCAATTGCTACCATCCCATAATTAATGTTCTGTATTGTCTATAATATTTTTCGTATTTCGTTGTCCTATAAATCAGTACCAGATGGGACTCACCGTTGGGACGTATTTCTGGAGCTGATTACCAAAGTAGCACACAGCATGGTAAGATATAATTAACAAGTATATAGATTTCAAGTAATTCTAGGCTCAAATAACTAAATATACTTAACTTTTCGTGAGTAGACCATAAAACAGTAAATTGGACCCTATTTTTTTATGAGTTATGACTAGTTGATTAAGGTTTCATCTCGAATGGTCGAAAGGGTTAAAAATGGTTATAAAGAAAATGAGTTAGATGAGTCTAACGGGTTCATAGTCACCTAGATTTTTTTGAAGGCATATAACCTCGTAAGTCGTTTTATTAAAATTTTGAGAACATTATTAAATATAATTTTTATTGTGTTTAAATGGGTCGAACGTCACTGCATAAAACCTGCTAAATCAACTAGTTAAAACATTTAGAATATTATTGGAATATAATATAATTATGTTCTCTGATTTATGGAGAAAAGATGTTTCAGGTCTACCCTATTCGACCTGTCAAAGATTCTGTTTGACCCATGAACTACCCCTATCCATTGGCCACCTCAGCCCTAAGGGTCCATTTCTAAAGTACTTGTTCATCGAACTTACTACACTGCAGGTGATGATGCAACTATTGAGAGCGAATATGTGAGTGGATTTTGTATGGATAGGAAAATTGATCTTACACCTTACATAAAGTGGTGGGGACCCAACAAGCTCCGTCAATCCGAATCTCATGCGAAATCATCAGAGGACACGAACCAAGGTAGTTCCGAGGACATTGGAAGTGACCTTAAAACGCCAGAGTGGGTAACTCAATCCACCGAGCCCTATCAACTACCTCGTTTGGGTGTGTCCCCTGAAGGACAACAACACAAAAGGTCATCAGTATCTGCCATGAGTATATTATCACGATCTGCAGCCTACAAAAGCTTACAAGAGAAAGCGTCTAAGAAGGAAGAAAAAGACATCGAGAATGATGAAAATGAAAACAAAAATAACATCAACAGAATGGATTATGGTAAGACAGTAGAAAAATCAAGTCCGGTTGAGGCAAGTGAAGGATTTGAAGCTTCACAAGGGTTGGAAAGTGGAGGAGTCCCTCTTCAGAGAAATACATACCCCTTGGCTCCTTTTTTGTCGGCACCACTTCTGACCAACTACAATACTATTGACCCATTGACAGACCCGATTCTTTGGTCATCCCTTGTCCCTTCTCTCCGCACCAGATCTTCACAGCCCATGGAGGTTAGTACCTTTGGATTGGAAATGTATATATGTGCCTGTTCTGTTTCATGTTGTAAGTATGGAATGAATGCTGGGCTTTGATCGTTTTTTATGAGGGTGGCAAGATAAGCATGGCAGGGGGTTTAGTAACGGGTGATAATGAAGTTTGCTTTAAAATGGGCCATTTTTAGTATGTGCAGAACAGGTCGAGTAGATCGGATTGACATTTGAAAACTTTCTTTTCTTTTTCATTTATTGAGATATTTTATTAACACTTTGGGTGACTTGCAAGGTTGGATCAAGTGGTTAACACTCTTGCCTCTGGAGACGGAGGTCAAGGGTTCTATCCTCATGCCTTGCAAGGCCGGAGGTCCTTTTCTATCTTAGAACCTGAAAGCAATCTCTCTTCACCATTTACATCTCAACCTCCCTCATACACTGTCGTGGTATTGGGACCCAAAACCCGTGGAAGACAGAATGGGGTGTTACTTTGTTCTTTTTTTTTTACTTTGGGTGACTTTCAACCCATTTCCCTTTTAGCTAAACATCTATGTACATACAGCTATATAGACTTCATATGACCTTCCTCTGGTATCTTTAAGACGTGAGATGTACTTATATTTTAGTTTATGATCCTTCTTGAATGAATATGACAACACCACCCATCTATGGCGAATTAGGTTTTTCAGTGTTCTAGTATAAATATTGCCATCTGATACGTATATAAAATATAAAGGGTGTTTCCTTTCTACCTCATAACTTGTTAAAGCAAACTAACTCTTTTAATATTGAATGTTTATCAGGCAACAAAGACAGAGAGTACTTCAGATTATTGTTTCTTCCAACAAGAAGACTTGCTACCTCCATGATCAAAACTAAGAGGTGTGTTGTTTGTCCAATTTATCTTGGGAAAACTGCATTTATGTGATATCCAGATAGCCGAGAATGACAGTCCCATACAGCCTTAGGACAGGAAAATGTCATGATACGCACTTGCTGTGTTAGGTAAGTTTTGTTACAGAGAAAGTTGTGGAAATATATATATGTGTAAGTAGATGTTTAATAGTAAATCTGTTATTACCATAGAAGTTGTATTTATAAAGAGTACACAGCGATATGAAGTAAAGGGAAAATGTCCAAAGTTTTTCGAATCTGTTTGGAAGTCTTTCAACTGAAACAGCCAAACTCGTAGGGGAAAGCTTGAATTCTCAGCGAGCCTTAATGTAGGCTTGAGTTTCACCTAGATTCAATTTCATTGCTAGGATAACTTGTAAATCTTTAGGAGCGCTAAAAATTAATAAAAACAATCTCAAATAGCTCAAAGAAAGTCATCAATCTATCTACATTATGTTTTGAAACCACATACATGACCTAAAATTTTAGCCAACATTTGATCAGATGTATTAACACAATGCGAACCAAGAAAAGAATTCTACAGTTTCTGGTAACTCGAAGCCAATTCGCTCTGTTTTGAGCTCTTGTATGTATTTCAACTAGAAACCCGAATTGCTTTTACACTTTAATGGCTTTTTCAGATTTATGTTTTGTTGATATCAATCGGTACAAGTATCGGTTCAGTATTGGAATTTTTGGATTTTTGCTCATCCCTACATGGATAGCTCACATCTATAATCACGATTCCTCAATCCACGTGAGTGTTTAATTACGAACCATGACCATTGAACCTGAATGCAATCGGACAAGTTGAAACACCAAAAGCTCACAAAAGTTAAAGACCTAAAAACAGAATTCATTATCAAACCAGGAAACATATAAGCACATTAGGGCAAAATAATATTGTGCAATGTGAACATCAGCAGATGCAGCTACTTATATAGTTGCAATAATTAAAATATTTTTGTTTGATACCAAAAAAGACCACCTATTTAACCTTTTAAATATACATTAGTTGCAATGATTAGAAAATTTTTGTTTGATACAAAAGAACTCAAATGGGCAAATATATTTAAAATGATCACGTCCGCCCTGGTAACCCAATATTGCATCAATGAGTTTGCCTCACTTGATCTGAAAATATGTAAGATGAAACGTTTTATTTTTCAATCATCTTGACAATCTACGTACAAGTGTAGCTTTGTTTCTAGATTTTAATAACCAGCTATTGAATGTTTTGCTGAAAAAGATCATGATGAGGATGTATTAGCTTCCATTTTAATACTCTTGAGTCTTGAGTACTAGATTTTCTGTTGCAAGAACTTAAAAAAGCCATCAAACAATAGAAAACCCAAAAAATATAATTGTTCTCAATTTAATAATAAAAACGAAAAAAGAATAAAGAAACCGACTAGTGAGGGAAAAGAATAGGGGGAAACTCCAAACTGCAAGATGCTAGTATGCTAGAGCCTTAATTATTTTGAACTTTAGTTTTTTTTATTCTAGTACTGATTACATGTAAATTTAAGCTAATTTGTTTATCTTGAAATTACACAACTTTTTTTCATACATGAATTTGTATTATATAATATATAATATATATAAAAACGAACTATTAATGAAAAAACTTATTCTATCAGCTCCGTATTATTAGATAATTTTCCGCGTATATAGTGACTATATGATTTTATCATAAACTTTTATGTTGATATGTATTTATCTACAAATATATTTTAATTTGTACATCACTGTTATTTAAGTGAGAGTGTTGGCATCATATGTGGGTGGTAGGCGAATGGTTGGTGTTACGCCACACCGCTACCGATCCTCTTTCACCTGTCGTGATGTGGAAATAAGGGGTTGAAACCCGTACGTGTTAAGTGAGGGATACACGACCGTTGGAGGCCTAATCCCCCTCCAACGACTACTTTTTTTGTTTTGTTAAATATAACAAATTTTATAAGTGGCAGTTTTAGTCTTGAGTTATGTATAAATTTTATATGTATACATCCATTTAGCTAAAATTCACACATGTCTTTCACTTAATCATCTATACTACATACACACATATTCATCTATATCTACATACACACATATTCATCTATACACATAGATCGGAGGTTGTGGTTGTTATTCACATCATAAGGAACAAGAGGCCGACTTACATGGCCAAAATCAAACAACTTCAAGCTTTGGGGTGCCATCCTAACATCCTCAATGTAACACCCCAAATATTTTAAGGTAAAAGAAATTAACCCCTTTTATAGTTTTGACATTAAATTAATTTTCTAGTATTTTATTTTGGTTATGGGGTTAATTTAGTTGAAACTTTAGCGGATAGCGGGTAAAATACCCACAAATTTTAGTCAGGGGCGTGGCAAGCCCATGTTGTGCCAGCCAACTCTCTTCCTTGTGAGTCATGCTTCCACTCACTCAATCCTCTTCTTCTCAAACCTTCTCTTATCATTTTTCAAAGATCAATCCTAACTCTTCCATGCAATCAAACATTTCCTAGTAATTCATTCAAGAACAATACCATTAATCATCTCCAATTATATAAGAAATTGAAAAGTTAGGGTTTGTGGTGGAAGGTGGTGGTGGCCGAATTTCAAAGAGAAAAGAGGGGAAGAAGAATTTCCAAATTAAAATCTTGAATTAGCTTATTATTGTTGAGGTATTGATTTCCCCTAACTTAGTTTTCATCTTTCTTTTGAAATTAAGGTTCTTGGAGTAACCCAAATTTGGGGGTTTTGCTAGAAATTGATTTATGAATGATTTTTCCCCAATTCCTTAGATAACTTAGTTTGTCATTGAGTTATGTATTGAGTTTGGCTAAGAAATTGATAAGCTAATGTGATAATTCTAGTTTATGAGAAAAGATGAGTTTTTACTAGTTATTAAAAAGTTGATGAAAATGGTAGGTTGAACTACCTAGTGTTATTGTTGAGAATAAAAGAAACTCAATGACAAATGGTTGAGTTTGGGTTTAGAAAGGCTAGTGATTGAGTATGACTAGGTTGAGCTAGTCAAGTTGTGTATGTAAGCTTATACATTGTATGTTATGATCATAGGTTGAAGCTTGTTGTGTGCTTTATCTTTTTATCAAGTCATTGTCCAAGTTGCGGAGGAGGTGAGTATATTTGCATACCTTTGTGTATACGTTGGGTCAATTGACCATATTATGTTAAAGTTTGTTTATCCATGTTTGGTAATTGATTTGGCGTCAGGCCCATTTTGGGGCATAGTGTTTATGAGGCCTAAGAACCTCCGGGGCCTAAGAATCCCGATAGTTGATTTGTTATTATGCCTAAGAACCTCCGGGGCCTAAGAATCCTGATAGTTGAGATTGTTTATGATTGTTTAGCTTATATGGATCCATGTATAGCGTTTAGTGTGCAAGGTGAGCATGTAAATGTGGCATGACGGTGTCATAGGTTACATGTAATAGTCCTTGTACTTTGCCCTCCTTCGTGTTCATAAATGTATGCAAGTATATTCACTAAGCCTTTGCTTATATTTTAGTTGTTCATATTTTCTTATAGGAGGTTCCGGAAGAAGGAACTAGTTGTGGACACAAAGCTTGAAGTGATAGAAGTTGCTTTTGGGAAAAAGGTAGAAGGTTTGCCCATACTTGGATGTATGGTGTTTTTGGTATAGACACTTAGATATCCCACCTCATATAGGCATATGGCTCTTGGTACAAAAGTTGGTATATTTGGAACTTGATAAATATGTGTAATTTGTGTACTTCCAGATTTGTATCATGGTCATGGTGAATTTAGTAACAAAATGAAGGTTTGGGTTGTTAGACAATATGGGTAAATGACCCGTTTTGTTATGAAACGTACATTTGATAAATTGTAAACTTTTGAAAATTGTTCTGTGTATTACTTGTTTATTTTGAATGTTTGATTCATTAATGTGTCTAAACTCTATTTTTGAAGTACAATAATAATTGGTGAAAGATTTCAAGTCTTTTAAGTATTCATCTTGGTTCTTGAAATTTTATTCATCTTGGTTATGGAAATTTTTCTTCATCTTGGTTCTGGATTTTATTCATCTTGGTTCTGAAATTTGTCTTCATCTTGGTTCTGGATTTTCTTCATCTTGGATCTGAACTTCATCTTGGGTATAAATTTACTTCATCTTGGTTGTGAATTTTCTTCATCTGAAAAAAAAAAAAATGGTCTATCTTTTTCGGGTTGAGTCGTTTCACTCAAACCCAATTATGTTACTTATTTTCAACATAAGATCAAATCCTTGTCAGGCTTACCTATGTCGCTTCCACATTAACCACCACACTTGAACACGGGAAATATTGGCAAGGCAGTGCCGATGGTGGTCAGTCCCGAAGGTTACCAAACTGACCAACTCAAGACGACTAGGCTGGCCGGTTGCCTGAACACTATGAATATATCCATTGCAATGATGGAGACAGTGTCATATATTTTATCGATTCTCAATTGGATTGACATTAAACAATGTTTTTTGGGTTTTGTAATTTTAATTATTAATGTAAGCTTTTAATTTTTAATGAAGTATGTGTTTTATTTAGATTTTTTTAAAATTCTAGTTTTAAATTAAAATAAACTTATAGTGAGTGATGGGTGAATGGTGAGCTGCCAATGAAAAAATGAAAAAGTGAATTGGGGTAAATGAGATGACATAAGAGGTTTGATTAAAAGTGAATGGTAATCGAGGAGTTGAATAATGTGATGCCAACACCCTGATCTCTTGATTGGTCAAGAATTCATGCAATTATAAATCATGTACAAACTAGAAAAGCTTGTTAACTAGTGATTAGAACTTTAGAAGTCATTGGGGTGTTAGTATGAGAATTTTTCATAATATAGTAAAATTTTTAGGTTCAAATTTTATTACATGAAAATGTCGTGAGGGATTTCAATAACATTATATTCACCTAACACAAAGGGAACAAAAACTTTATAATTGCAAAGTCGAACTAGAATAGACCATCCGTATAAAGAGTTTATCATTTATCGGTTGCTTTCTTAAAAAAAAAATAAAAATAAATTAGTGATTAAAATTTTATTTTATTATTACATACTGCGTAGAGCCGTAGACTTTACTCCGTCAGTAAACACCACCTTCCAAAAAACATAATAAAATTCCAACTTCTTTTTCTTCTTCTTTCCTTCCACACTCACACAGACTCCCTTGTTTTCTTCTCACCACTTTTTCTCTCTCACACACACACTTTCACTAAATATTTACACAAACTCATCTTCATCATCATCATCATCATGCAGTCCTAAATTCAAATTTCAATTAATTAATTTTAGGGCTCTAAAAAATGGAAGAAAAGAAAATGAATAACAGTAGCAGCAATACCAGTTCTTCTGGAAGGCAGCTCAAAACTATGCTCCGCAAAAACTGGCTTCTTAAAATTCGTCATCCTTACATCACTCTCTCTGAGGTTTTCTTTTTTCTTCATCATTTTCCTTTTTTCATTTTGCTTTATATTTTTTAAAAATATAATAAAAAAAGTGAATATAATAATAGTAATAATATTCTCTGCGTTAAATTATTGATCACTTTCATTATTTCACACACAAACACATCCATATAATTTATTGATAATTTGAGTTAATAAAGGACTTTTGGTTTAACTGATGATCAGAAAAAGTTCGATATTCTAGAAACGGAAAAACGATATCGAAATGTATCGAACTATACATGTTTCAGTACTGTATGTATCGTTTTTCAAAAACTTACCTTTTTCGATACAACGGAGTTTCAAAGAGTAGTTTTTTCCGATGTAACATCGGAAAATGTTAATAATTGAAAGTTTGTTACATCAAAAAAGGTAAGTTTCTGAAGAACGAGACATGCAGTACTAAAATGTGTATAGTTTGATACATTTTGATATAGTTTTTCCGTTTTAGAATATCGATCTTTTTTTGATCATCAGTTATACGAAATGTCCTGTATAGAGGTGAAATTGTTGCATAAATACGGTGTCCTCATAAAAAAAGAAAAGAAGGAAAAGATGACTTTGGTTGTAAGATTATTTCGGTGTCCATTTATTGTTATCTACCATTTGATAGAGACGGCTGATTTGCATTTAATTTGCAAGTAAAGCTCATTATTATTATAACTTCCGTATTAATTAATTAATTAGAATTAGAATAATTAGAATTATACCGGCGGTATATGGTGGCAGACAGTTTTTGGCAGTTTCTCTACTTGAAAACTCTAAGTTAAATATTTCATAAAAAGTTCTGGCAGCGGTGGATAGCAGGTGGTGGTGTTAGAGAGAGCTTCATGCAACATTTTTTTATTTATGGGTTTGGGAAAATGAGCAATGTGGCACTTTTGTTTTGATTTTATGTAATCTTAGAACAGGGGTGTGGGTTTTGCTTTATATGATATTCCGTAGTATGGATATTGATAACAATGATAGATTATAATGGTAGGTATTAGCTTTTAGATTTATTGGAAACATGAATATGATTTTATGAATTTGAAAGAATGTTGATTTCAAAATTCGTGAGGTATTATTCGGGCAAGTCATTTGGATGCCAAAGTAAAAAGCTGATGATGCTTGAGTGAATAGTTAATATGCTTTTTTATCTTAGACTGTTTTTCATGGCTGGGATTGGGACATGTCTATATATTAAGTAGAACTGTAAAGTGACATATTGTATTCTCTTCTGTGGTCAGATTCTGCTTCCTGTAGTGGTGATGCTGATGTTAATAGCCGTAAGGACACAAGTTGACACGAAGATCCATCCTGCTCAATCGTATGTGTTGACAGTCTTCGTTACTTTTTTATGTGCCTCAACCCCGATATCTCTTTCATTCTAAAGCATACATAGATATTTGAATACTTATAATTGTTGTTTAAATAGTGCCCTCAATAAGTAATCACGGAAGAATCAAAAGTTCTGCCATTGTTACTGTTTTTTAATTGCTACTATTTGTGGGTTTTTTTTTTTTTTTTTTTGTGTAAACTGATTATTAATATACATCCATTTAGGTTAGTTGAGCCGTTGAGGAAGATGATTGGAAATTAACTAAGTGAAATAATATTAACATTCTTAAAATATCGCCGTTTTCGGGTTCTCTGTGATTGAGGTTATTTTGAAAATATTTATAGGTACATTAAGAAAGATACATATGTGGAAGTCGGGAAGAGTGATATCTCCCCAACTTTTAATCAAGTGCTGGAATCATTGTTTGCTAATGGTGAATATTTGGCTTTTGCCCCTAACACGAGTGATACAAGGACAATGATAAACGTTTTGTCATATAAATTCCCATTGATGAAGGTATGCTGGTCTGATACTTCCGTTTTTGAAATTTGTTATCTACCTTCACTTACATCTTCATGATCTTGTTACGACTTCGCTGATTTCATATGCCTTTGAATTACTCAATGTTAATTGAATGTTAAATGTTCTTATCTTTCAAACCTTGGTTGGTTACATATTCTGTTCTGTTTGTAGATTTGGTTTCGTATCCAGTAAATAAGTTTTTGGCAAATTTTTTTTGGGACTGTCTAAAATTGTGTGCCTCGAGGTCTTTTACCATATCAAAGGAATTATATGTTTAATCGTTTTTTTTGTGGAAAGAGTTATAAGTAAAATTTATGTTAATGGTGATAAGGTGGTTCTTACGTTTGGCTACTTTGTCGTATTTGCAGCTGGTTACAAAACTATACAAAGATGAACTAGAGCTGGAGATGTATCTAAAATCAAATACCTATGCTGATTGCAGTGAAGTAAAGTGAGTAAATCCTTCTTTCTGTCTTGTTTGCATATTCTGGCTCAAACGTAAAGTGTGATTGAATATAAATTAGCTCTCCTCACTGGATATATGGTAACTTAAGAGTTATATTTACACTTTATATAGGAATTGTTCACATCCAAAAATCAAAGGAGCAATAGTGTTTCATGGACAAGGTCCTTACTTATATGACTATAGCATTCGGCTCAACCACACATGGGCTTTTTCAGGATTTCCGGATGTAAAAAGCATCATGGATATAAATGGCCCGTATCTTAATGACTTGGAATTGGGCCTTAATCAGATACCAATTTTGCAGTATGGCTACAGCGGGTTTTTAACTGTAAGTGAACTCTGTTAGTTGACTTACACACTTACATGCTACTATGCTAGATGAGGATATTGCTTAATGAGGTTTATGTTGCTCTAATAGCTTATAAATCTCTTTTTGCAGCTCCAACAGGTTATGGATTCGTATATTATTTTTTATGCCCAACAAAAGGAAACTAATTTAGTAAGTGAGAATGCAATAGACCCACTCAAGACACCATGGAGTCAATTCACACCATCAACCATAACGATAGCTCCATTTCCAACTCGTGAATATACTGATGATGAGTTCCAGTCCATCATCAAGGAGGTGATGGGGGTCCTGTATGTATCTTTACTTTATGTTTGATTCCATGAACTTGTATTAATAATATTATTCTAGTTGATATTTTAGGCTCTACCAGAAAGATCTTTTTTTCTAATTGACATTGTTTGTTATGATAGGTACTTATTAGGGTTTCTTTTTCCAGTTTCTCGCCTGATAAGCTATTCGGTTTTTGAGAAGGTTGGATATATTGATAATTATTTCTATGTTAACTGTATATGCCTATTTAATTCCACTTTGTTATATATTAAAGGTCTTATATATGGGTTGATAGGGTCTTGTTTAATCTTAAATGGTTCAAATAAACCCATGTCTAAACGGGAAACTCGTCAAATGGGCTGAACATGTTAACAGTTGTCCAAAGTCTGGCTTCAATTGTATAGACTCTCTTAAATTGTTTTATTGGATAGTTTTTGTTATTATTGCTATAATATTGCTTTTATTATCACAAGTACTACCTTAATTATCTATAAGGTTTTTCTAAAACAGCTGGACAAAAAGGAGTCTATGAATCAACCCGACCCATCCTGTTTCAAACATTACCCATTCTGACCTGTTATCAAACCTAGCTGCTAGCCTATCTTGCCACCTTAATTTTATATGTATATTTGTTGCTTCAGAATGTTCTAAACTTAGTTTGATTTGCACTGGAATACCTCAGGAGCAGAAAATACAGGAAGGGCTTTACATGATGGGACTGAAGGATGAGATATTCTATCTTTCGTGGTTTATTACATATGCTGTACAGGTGATTCTTTTATTATCCAAAGGGTTTGTTATTCCATTATAAAAGATTGCCATCTGTTTTTTATTTATCTATTTATTTTTGACAGTTTGCACTTTCAGCAGCAATCATCACTGTTTGTACAATAGGCACACTCTTTCAGTACAGTGATAAGTCATTGGTGTTCATGTATTTCTTTCTGTTCGGGTTCAGTGCCATAATGCTATCATTTCTGATCTCTACTTTCTTCACACGAGCAAAATCAGCTGTAGCAGTTGGAACTCTTACTTTTCTTGGCGCTTTCTTTCCCTACTACACAGTGAATGATGAAGCTGTTTCTATGTAAGTCGTTGAGAAATGAAATCAGGGCAATGGTTTTTTCAATGATGTATATGTTCATGGTATTTTTGTTTGCCTTTAGGGTTGTAAAGATAGTAGCTTCTTTGCTTTCACCTACAGCATTTGCTTTAGGCTCCGTCAATTTTGCTGATTATGAGCGTGCACATGTTGGACTTCGTTGGAGCAACATTTGGCGGGTATCTTCTATATGTTTTCCACTTCAATAAGTTGTGTTCATTGCATTTTGCATATGTAATTTGACACTGTTTGTACCCTGTAGGCGTCTTCTGGAGTGTGCTTTTTAGTCTGTCTCGTTATGATGATTTTCGACTCTATATTGTATTTTGCAATTGGCCTTTATCTGAACAAGGTATATTTTTAGCATTTCATATCAATTGCAATGGAAGCTGTAGCTACCAATATAAGATCAGCATCTCATCAAGAGTACTTGTGGGGAAATTATTAATGCATTAGAGTGTGTTAAGGGATAGTTTTTAACATGTACAGATGTACTTTATTAGGTTCTTCACAAGGAGAATGGGTTTGTGTACCCATGGAACTTCATCTTCCCAAAAGGCTTTTGGAGGAAAAAAAGTACCAGTAGACAATTTTTTTCCAGCTTAGAAAGTAACAGTGATGAGCATTCTCAAGAAAAGTGTTCTTCTCGATCAACAATGGAAGCAATAAGCTTAGATATGAAACAACAAGAGGTGGATGGCAGGTTGGTAATTTTCTTGCATCCATGGTTTTTGGGAGAGCAACTTTTTTACATCCTAGTTTTTTGTTGCAGATGCATCCAAGTTAGGAATCTGCACAAGGTATATCGTAGCAACAAGGGAGAGTGTTGTGCTGTTGATTCTCTACAGCTTACATTATATGAAAACCAGATACTTGCACTTCTCGGTAGCTTCATTGCTTTTTACTTCTTGCCCACCTCATATTAGATGATATACACAAAATATTAGGCCTGCTTGAGATATTTATGTATATTCCACATTGGTTTTGCAGGACATAATGGTGCTGGCAAGAGTACCACAATCTCCATGCTTGTTGGCCTTCTTGCTCCGACTTCTGGAGATGCTTTAGTTTTTGGCAAAAGTATCTTAACGGACATGGTAAACATTTTGCTTCATATTATTACAATTACATTTACAAAGTAAAATAAATAAATAGGATTTGTTGAAAATTATGTCATATTTAATGTTCAAGCGACTGTTACTATTATTATTATTAAAATTAATTAATTAATTATTATTCTGTTATCTATTTTCTGTTTTTGCAGAAGGACATAAGGAAGAATTTAGGTGTTTGCCCCCAGTATGACATCCTTTTCCCAGAGTTGACGGTAACCAAACTCCTGTCGTTAGTTCTCGAAAATTTCTTTCAACTATTGATTAGCTTTTAGGTAGGGATATGCCTACTAATAATTTTTCATGCAATTTATTGAATGACTAGTGTAAATCAAATTATATGAATGAGTGTGTGAAATTATTGAAGATAGAAAAAGCAAGCTTAGGTAACATTAATAGGAGTAATAGCTATTACATTTAGTGAATTTGTAGGTCACTGCTTAGCTTCTTACTTAAATGTCTAAAAGATGATGAAAGTTATAGCTGTAAGCTCCTCGTTATGGATTTCTGTCTTGAAAGCTAGAAACTTTGAAAATTTTATTCTGTCACACTAAGTCAATCAAGAAATTGTTCCAATCCCCTATCTGTCATTCATTGGATACATTCATGACTCTAAGCTAATAAAATGGGTTGAACTCTTCACAAGAAGCCAGTCAAGTGCCGAAGTGTGCTCAACATAACTGTAGGAAAATACGACACAGGTAGAGTTAAAGAATGAATAACTATGTATTTAATCTCAAGAAGCTATCTCTCCAACTAAGTAATAAATAAACTTAAGTTTATTATCAACTTCCATCACAAGTGATGTTCCCAATATAGTATAGAGATTGCTTATAACCACGTGCAAGGCATGTGCCTCCAACTATTATGTTCAACACTATATATACCAGATAGCGGCTTATTTAGTACCTTATGGTTATGGGCATTGTTTGGTATATTCAAATCCACATGATATTTTATATATGATTTTCTTATGGGCGTTACTTGACTTGAGTTTTTTCTTATGCCAGGTGAAGGAACATTTGGAAATTTTTGCTAATATAAAAGGAGTGAATGAGGAATCTCTGGAGCACATTGTAACTGAAATGGCTGATGAAGTTAGTATCTGAACTATACTAAGATACATTATCCCCTTATTTCCAATGCTATTTTATTTCGTTTCCCTTGATAAAAGATTACAATCTCATCATCTGCTTAGGTAGTTTCTTTTCATCATAGTGTAAAATATCCATAATCCATGTATAGTTGTATTCAAAATCTTTGGCTATTAGGTGGGTTTGGCAGATAAGCTTAATGCTGTTGTAAGTGCTCTTTCTGGAGGCATGAAAAGGAAGTTGTCCCTTGGCATAGCATTGATTGGAGATAGTAAGGTAAGGTGTGGGAAACAAGGTGAGGTGTATTTTTGCTATCTTGTTTTTCACTCGTTTGCTATTATTCTTTTCATCTTTAGGTTGTTATTCTTGATGAGCCAACCAGTGGAATGGATCCATATTCAATGCGGTTGACATGGCAGCTCATAAAAAGAATAAAGAAAGGCAGAATAATATTATTAACCACACACTCGATGGATGAAGCAGATATACTTGGAGACCGGATAGCTATTATGGCCAATGGTTCTTTGAAATGCTGTGGAAGGTTTCTCTCACCCTTCTTCTTTCCTTTTTCCTCTTTTAGTTTTACTTTTTTAATAATTAATGTGAAATACAGGAATTAGTAGGATTTAAATCTGAAGTTTTAGAATACTTTTTTTTTCTTTTTTTTGTGCAGTTCTCTCTTTTTGAAGCACCAATATGGGGTTGGCTATACTCTTACTTTGGTGAAGGTGCTTTATTTCAGTTTCCTAATTGGGGATCAGTTTCAATATACTAATTTTTCACATTATTAAATTTGGTGTGTGTATATTATTTCAGACTTCACCCGGGGCCTCTGCAGCTGCTGATATTGTTTACAAGCATATTCCATCAGCAACATGCGTGAGCGAGGTATTTCTCAGATTTTATTTCCTAATATATACAGTATGAGATGAGATGTTATGGTTGTTCATGCTGATCTGGATTAGTTAGCTTGGTTTTTGTACAGGTTGGCACCGAGATTTCATTCAAGCTTCCTCTAGTATCATCCGCTTCTTTTGAGAACATGTTTAGGGAAATTGAAAGCTGCATATCAAAGTCAGATCCACATATAGCAAGCTTGGAACATGAAGGCCCCAGTGACTTTGGTATAGAAAGTTATGGAATATCTGTCACGACTTTAGAGGAGGTTTTCTTAAGAGTTGCAGGATGTGACATTAGTGAAGTAGATGGCATGGAGGGAAGTGTTTTGCCCAACTCTACTCCTGCTCAAACATCTGATGATTATGTTGAAGAAAAAACATCAAAGTCCAAACTTTTTGGAAGTTATATAGTTATCTTCGGGATACTGTTTTCAATGGTTGGCAGAGCTTGTACTCTTTTCCTTGATGCAGCCTTGAGCTTGTTAAATTTTTTGAGCATGCATTGCTGTTGCCCTTCCTTCATTACAAGATCAACATTCTGGAAACATTCAAAAGCGTTGCTTATAAAGAGATGGATATCTGCAAGGAGAGACAGAAAAACAATTGTTTTTCAGCTGTTAATTCCCGCTCTTTTTTTGTTTATTGGTCTTCTTCTTCTCGAACTAAAGTCACATCCTGATCAACCCTCCATAACCTTCACAACTTCCAACTTTAATCCACTACTTAGTGGTGAAGGTGGTGGTGGTCCTATTCCTTTTGATCTATCATTGCCTATAGCACGGGAGGTATCCTTTTTTTTTGTTATTTTATGTATCCTTTAATTTTTGCTCAAAGTTTTGTATCTTTTTGGTTGTGGAATAATAATAGTAATCATTTTATTGTGTGTGCTATTGGAAACAGGTTTCGCATTATATAGAAGGGGGCTGGATCCAGATTTTTAAAGAGAGCTCATATAGGTTTCCTGATCCTAATACAACATTAGAAGATGCTATTGAGGCAGCAGGGCCCACTTTGGGCCCGATCCTGCTTTCTATGAGTGAATACCTGATGTCCAGCTTCAATGAATCCTATGAGTCAAGGTACAGTAATTTAAATTGTATCATTCTTTCATTGAGTTTGAGTTTGTTTAGTACCACAACTCATTTCTACTTTTTCCAAGAGAAACATTTGGGATATATCAGGGTTTATCATAATTTATGATGCTATTACGACATTTCTATAAGTTATAAGTTTTTGGAGTTAGGAAGCATTGTAGATTGATAGTACCATATTGCTAACACTTAACATCACTATGGTAATCTTGGTGCAGATATGGGGCCATTGTAATGCACCCTCAGAAGGATGATGGTAGTATAGGTTACACCGTTCTTCACAATAGCACGTGTCAGCATGCTGCTCCAACCTTTATCAATTTAATGAATGCAGCAATTCTTAGGCTGGCTACACTTGATAAAAACATGACCATACAAACACGTAATCATCCACTGCCAATGACAGAAAGCCAGCGTCTGCAACGTCAAGTATATTGAATCTTTCTTACAAATATAATTTATAAAATATATTTTTAAAGTGTGCGTTGAGTACTTGAGCTCTTAATTCTATGATTCTTGTAGGACCTGGATGCATTTTCTGCGGCTATTATTGTGAGTATCGCCTTCTCTTTCATTCCTGCTTCATTTGCTGTTCCTATTGTGAAGGTATGTCATTCTCCAAACGTCTTCTATGTCTTTTCCTCTTTATCATTTAAAAGAAAGTTTTATGGGATTTATTCTTCGGGTAAAATGTCTTATACAGGAACGTGAAATAAAAGCAAAGCATCAGCAATTGATCAGTGGGGTATGTTTGTTTTCTTAACTCCTCTTTAGTTAACAGATCATTTGCAATAGCAATTAGTGATTTACAATTTAATCTTTAACTTGGTCAACGTTACTAACATTCAGGTATCTATATTATCTTATTGGATATCAACATATATTTGGGATTTCATAAGTTTCTTAGTCCCTTCCTCTTTTGCTATGGTTCTCTTTTACATCTTTGGTAAGTCTCCATATTCTCATTTGATGTACCATTTCGGCATTTATAAAGCATATTGTAAGTATATATATATATATATATATATATCAGTAGTATTTGTGCATATAATAGCTATTCTAATCCCAAATCTATAAATTTTTGTTTTTGTAGGCTTAGAACAGTTCATTGGAAGTGGTTCTCTATTGCCTACAGTCCTCATTCTGTTGGAATATGGTGCTGCAATTGCATCTTCAACATACTGTCTAACCTTCTTCTTTTCGGAACACAGCATGGCACAGGTATGCTTCTTTAAAATCTTTGCATGACATTGTGAATATTTTTTTGTTCATACTGACTTGTTTTGTTGTTATATTTGCAGAATGTGGTACTCTTGGCTCACTTTTTCACGGGGATCATTCTTATGGTAATGTCATTCATTATGGGATTGATACCCGCAACTCAAGACTTGAATTCCTTTCTCAAGGTTGGAATGCATTGTAATTTTTCAGTACATATCATTCTCAGTACCATATAATTTGCCAGTAAATAAAATACTCCGTAGCACATAGTGAATTAGTTTCTCTGACAATTTTATAAAAATTATTCGACCAGAATTTCTTCAGATTATCTCCATCCTTTTGCTTTGCTGATGGACTAGCTTCATTAGCTCTGCTACGCCAAGGAATGAAAGTTGGATCAAATAACGGATATTTTGGGTGGAATGTATCTGGTGGATCTATTTGTTATCTTGCTGCGGAGGTGCATTTATGATTTCTTGACTAAGGACCTTTAGTATTTTGCTACTTTTCGAGCTAAATGTCATTGATGCCACATTAGTTTCGTTTGATGTAGATTGAAATCACCTTACATATGTGTTTTCGTATAACGTGACAGGGCATCATTTATTTTCTCTTGACACTTGGGCTCGAGATTTTCCCCCCACACAAATTAAGTTTTTTTGCTATAAAAGACTTCCTAAGAAGTTTCAGAAGAACTAGTCCAACTTTTTCTGATGCCTATTCTGAACCCCTTTTGAGATCTTCAACAGAAAGTGCTGCTATTGATCTTGATGAAGATATAGATGTCCGAACTGAAAGAAGTAGGGTTCTTTCAGGTTCCATCGATAAAGCCATCATCTACCTACGTAATCTTAGGAAGGTACTTTTACTTTATTATATTATATTGAAAATATGCAATCAGTTTGCTGATGTATCTTGTATACTAGGTCTTCCCTGGAGGGAGGAACCATGGTAAGAAAGTGGCTGTCCATTCACTTACTTTCTCAGTGCAAGAAGGTGAATGTTTTGGCTTTTTGGGAACAAATGGAGCTGGGAAGACCACTACTCTATCTATGCTATCAGGTACAAGTTAAAATGGCAACGATTTTGGTTGACAAGTATCTTGTATATTCTTACCCCACTGGGTATTTTACATATTTACTGATAATTAGCCTCTTTCGGTAAATATGTGCATCATTATTTGCAGGAGAAGTATGTCCGAGTGCTGGAACTGCATTCATTTTTGGTCAAGATATGCGACTAAACCCCAAAGCTGCTAGCCAGCTTGTACGTCAATTGTATTCTCACTTCTTTTCAGTATCAGACTTCATATATAGAGTCTGAGATTGTACTTATAATCATTGCTGAATAAATTGTATTTCAGATTGGGTATTGTCCACAGTTTGATGCGCTGCTAGAATTTTTGACTGTCCAAGAACATCTTGAGCTTTATGCGAGAATAAAAGGTGTCCCAGATTACCTGCTAGATAATGTACGCGTTACCTGGTTGTTCCATAAAAATCACAATTCTTGGTCAAATTATTGGTTTATTTGATTGAGACGTTACATTTGGTACACACTTGGCAGGTCGTAATGGATAAGTTATTAGAGTTTGACTTGTTAAGGCATGCCTCTAAACAATCGTTTACTTTAAGTGGGGGTAACAAACGCAAGTTATCTGTTGCAATTGCAATGATTGGAGATCCTCCTATTGTATTCTTGGATGAGCCCTCTACAGGTACTTGATACTCTTGCATAATTCCATTTCTACGTGTTACATGTTATAGATATAGGAGTTTTGTGTTTACGGTTTGACATGTATGATGATTTCTAGGAATGGATCCGATTGCAAAACGTTTTATGTGGGAAGTTATATCTCGTTTATCAACTAGAAGTGGAAAGACAGCTGTTATTCTAACTACTCATAGCATGAATGAAGCTCAAGCACTTTGCACAAGAATTGGAATAATGGTAGTAATCTTTTATTTTATTTGACATCTATGGTTTTAAATGCCTGCATCTACTAATCCCATTTGATATGCATTAAGGTTGGGGGGAAGCTAAGATGTATCGGCAGTCCACAGCATCTAAAAACACGATTTGGGAATCATCTTGAATTAGAGGTACGTAATTCATGATTGAATCATGATTATTGTGTTCTTATGGTATTCGTGTTTGTGTTTTAAACTACCATCATTATTTGTGATCCTTAGGTTAAACCTACTGACGTTAGCTCTGTTGACTTGGAAAATTTTTGTCAAATGATTCAAGAAAGGCTATTTGACTTTCCTTCTCATCCAAGGAGTATATTTGGTGACCTTGAAGTTTGTATTCGGGGGGATGATTCCATAACATCTGAAGATGCCTTAGCCACAGAGATTAGTTTGTCAAGAGATATGATAATTTTGATTGGACGCTGGCTTGGCAATGAGGAAAGTATAAGGACCCTTACAAATAACCATGGGTCTGGTGGTTCTTCTAACGAGCAATTAACTGAGCAGTTGGCCCGTGATGGTACTTTCTAATACACACACACACACACACACACTATATCTATTACTTGTATTGCTTTATTAGATTATGGTGTTTCTTAATCAAGGTTTTGGTGGTAATTCATTTTGAATTATATCTTTTGTTTATTTCTATGGATCTCAAAAATGACTAGCTGCTGGTTGACACATGTAGGTGGTTTGCCGCTACCAATATTCTCAGAATGGTGGTTAGCAAAAGAGAAATTCTCAATGATAGATTCATTTGTTGTAGCTTCATTTCCTGGAGCAACTTCTCAAGGTTGCAATGGATTAAGTGTTAAATATCAGGTACCTGATATGAACCCATTCCATAATAGGCTCGTATCATGTCATAAGCTAGGTGTAGAACTCACTCCCAAAAGCTAGCTCAAAGGAGGAGGGGACACCTAGGCTTATAAACCACCAACCAATCCCATACTTGGCCGATGTGGGATCATATCAATACCCCACCCTTTGAAGAGCCAACGTCCTCGTTGGTCACGGCTATGTTGGTCACGGTTGGCACCCTTCTCCTTGGGTCCAAGCCACCAGTCCATAGGCCACCACTCCGAGCGTTAGAACCTCGAAAGGTAGGGCTAGCTCTGATACCAATTGATACGAACCCATCCCATAATAGGCTCGTATCATGTCATAAGCTAGGTGTAGAACTCACTCCCAAAAGCTAGCTCAAAGGAGGAGGGGACACCTAGGCTTATAAACCACCAACCAATCCCATACTTGGCCGATGTGGGATCATATCAGTACCATATATTCATTACTTTTGTGACAATTCCCTTTTCTCATTTCCTACTTATTTTTGAAGTACACAGGAACGTATTCAACTCAGATTCAACTCTACATCTTTTGCACATAAAGGCGTCCTTTTTTTGTATTTAACTTGTTACTATTTAATGTGATGGATGACCTGATATCAGGCCGATGTTTATGCGGCATCTGTTGTATATCAGTAACCTTCACGAATATGGTCTCTGACTTTTATTCGCCGGCCACTGCACCTGTGATCTCAAGCCCTCTCACCCCCTGGCCCTCCCCCATCTCTCACCCAAAAATACCATCATTATGAGTTGTGAGTTTAGATGTTGGTTTTCATTGTGTTGGTGCTCCATGTGATTAAATGAGGTTGCAGGTTTAGGAGAGGCGAGGGGTGGTAATATTTCGGAATAAAAAAACCATGTCAGTTTTATAGATCCCAATACGTTGTATAGCAGGTGGTGTAAAGTTGAATATTTTTCCTGTGCAGTTTGCTCTTCTATTCTCATGTTGTCAATCTAAATTTTCTAAATCTTCTGAGTTGAGAAGACAAAGAAGATTCAATATCTAATACAAGTTCATGTAGCACTCATTAAGTCATTATATTATACAGCAAGTGTTACTCACTCTTCGTATATTGCAGTTGCCACGTGGTGAAGATTTCTCACTTGCTGATGTTTTTGGACTCATAGAGCAAAACAGGTCATCTTATAGTTTCCTATATCTAAATTTTCTTTTTGACATCACCTTCTCTGGCTAAATTTCATTTCATGCAGAAATCGACTAGGGATTGCAGAATATAGCATAAGCCAATCAACACTTGAAACCATTTTCAGCCATTTTGCTGCCAATCCATGAGCCTTACAAAAAATTTTCAACATTGACGATAAGGGGAGGTGCTAACCATTTTATTTTCCAAACTTGGTCATCTGACCAACATAGTGAGTTAGTCAATAGAATTTCCTAGAGTTTGATGCGTACACATACGAAAAATGTATATAAATAGTCTGGCATTGAGACTACAATTTCCCTAGAAACACCATAATGGTTGCTATGAGCCATGCCTGTGCATGTTTTTCTTGCTGCGATCTTGTTTAAACGTATTGATTAAGAGAAGTCCTCGTGCAATGTGTTGACGGGTAAACCTTCATGGCTGGATATCTTTTTGACCCGTAGTCCCATGTAAGTACAAACGTGTTCTGACCCGAAGTGACATGCGCTCTATACAAATTCTCTGCTCGCAACAGTTCATGTTTTTATCTTGTGATACGGTTAGGGGTGTTACCGAGGAGCTCGAGCTCGGCTCGAAGAGAAACTGGTAGGCTCGAGCTCAGCTCGATAGCTCGACGAGTTTTCAGTATGTAGGCTCGAGCTTGACTCGGTATAGTAAAATATGGCCCGAGCTCGGCTCGACAAGCTCGAAAAAGCCTCGACCTTAGCTTGTTATGTCAATAAATATGGATCGAACTCAGCTCGAAACTCTAAAATCTCAGAAAGCTTGACGGGACTTGACTACTAAAGTATTATAGATACATATAAATAAATAATATATTAAAAGCTCGAAAAGTTCGATAAGTATTCGAGTCGAGCTATGTAAAGCTCGAGCTCGACTCGATAATTATTTCGAGCTTGATTTTATGGCTCGAGTTCGATAATAGTTCGACTCGATCGACCTCGAGTTCGAGTTCGAGCTTGATAAAAGCTCGGCTCGTTAACAGCCCTAGATACTAGATACGGTATGTAATACCCCACGTTCCCCAACATAACTAATAATCGAGAAAAAAAGAAAAAAAAAGAAAGTGAATCCGAACAACATGTAGTGGGTGGAACCACCTTGTTCCCATCGTCGGATAGATGGGTACTGGTTGATGTTTGGCTGGTATCTCGATATCGTTTGTCACAGGATGACGAGGACTTAAGCTTGTTTGTCCTTGTTAGAGTAACCGCACTACACTGAACCTCATAATAATCCATAATACTTCACGTGATATCCCACGTTCTTTAGAAAAACGGATAAAAGAAAAGATAGAAATATTAATAAATCAAATCAAGTCAGGATAGATAAGCAATTGGGCTTGTAATTTCAGATTAATAAAAAGTAAAAGAAAAAAACAAAACAAGTCTTAAAATTCATTCCTATCTGTATGTGTTTCCATTGATACATAAACAAATATTCCATATATTTTAGAACAACAAAAAGATTTAAACCTGCTTAATTTGGCAAAATGAAAGCATCTCTTTGTCATTTTCAAATATGTCCATGTCTTCTTTTTCCAAAATGACAAGTGCTTCGATACCATTGCCATCAGGAGTATCCCCCAGCAGAAAACCCCTCATCGACATCGATCTAATTGCAAATGTGGCACCCATGGCGTTTCCCCATCCAAAATCAACTTTGTTATAAGACAACCCACATACGCTCGAACACCAATATGATCTGAAATCCAATTCTTCGTTTCTCAACTTCGACAACAACGATTCATGTCTTTCAGCAGCCTGTGGAAAACTTTGGACTCGTTCAACTTGCACCTTCTCTTTCTGTATCTCATCAACTACTACACTTAATGAAGTTTCATTTGTAGGTGTACTCATTACCATTATATGCGTGAAAATGTTACCCACGGTAGTTTGTGGAAGCTTTGGAACAAATGTGTTACGTAAATTAACAGGCATTGACAAATAAGATGGCTTAAAGCTACCAGATTTTGCGGTGGCTGCTGCTACCGCCGTTTTGTAAAGTAGAGATGTCAATACTTCGACTCGTGTAGGATTAATTATACGTGGTGATGATTCATCTGCCACCTTGTTCTTAAGATCACTTAGTTTTGTATTAGAAAACATGAATTTTCTCGTGACACAAATTTCATACCCTTGATTGATATCCCGATATTCTGGCTCAGAATCTACTATCTTACGCGGGTGACGAATGAAATGAGGGTTAAGGGGTCGTACCTCTTCATGGTCATTGGAGTTATAACGTGCCATGGAAGCCCAATAACTAACGAATGAGCCTAGAGTACAAGCGTCACCAATAGCGTGTGACATAGACACGGCCACCCCTAATCCACCACAAGCAAAGTGATTAACTTGAACCCCAAGAAGACTTGTGTTACCAGGAGAGTTAAAACAAACCATATTATCAGCAAAAAGCCGATCCAAACTTTCATCATGTTCCTTAATATTTTGGAACGATTCCATGTGGCTATCGTTTCTAGCTTCAAGAAATACTATTCCCTCATCGTTGCAATCAACGTACGGTGTAGTGTGTGTATGTAACCTGCCAGCAAAAGGATAGTATTGTTCTAGGCTTTGCGACAACGACTTCTTCAACAACTTGACCTTGTCTTCCAAAGTAAAACGTTGAGTAATGCCATTGTTCGGGTAGAAAAGAATCAATGGCGAATATATTGATGGTCGTCCGGTTTGATCAAGGATGGAAAGATTATAAGTTTGTAAATGAGAAGGGGTTGGAGATGAGGGCTTGATTATTTCTCGAGATATAATGGTGTGAAATTTCCTTCTTCCTAATCTGATGAAGAGCTTCTCTATAATCATCTTTCAGTTAATGTGTAATCACCAAGGTGTAGAAGAATGGTTTATGGACTTGTACTACATGACATATAAACACAAATGTATAAGGACCAGATCTGGAGTGCATATAATTAACAATGTATTATGACAAGATTCCTGAGCTGATAGATTTAATATTTGTTCCCACTAGCTTTCTTAATTCTTCACTTAAAACTATCAAAATTAAATTGTCAACGAGATATTATACTTAAAATATTTGAAGAAACATAAGAAATAAAACTTAATGGATTGAGCATGTGCATATAATATATTATTTCAACTTGGTCTCCAATTCTTTATAACAAAACATTGCTTTCTGACTTTCTTCACAAAACTGCATGCTGTACCTATTATTTTCTCAAAAATTTCATGATCCTCACATTCTTACACACTCTAATTAGTAATTACAACGATACAACTTACAAAGTTACAAGTGGATAAATTCAAAACTGGGCCGAGCCCCAACTAGTTACATGGGCCTGGTTTGTGCTAGTAGCCTAGTGCCCTAGTTACCTAGTATAACAAACAAATAAAGCTTAACCTATCACAATTTTTTAGTTTTTCTTTTTATGATAGCGTAATGGATATATATTTCGACGTAGCTAGATGTGTGCTCTTTTATTCCTCCTGAAATACTACTCTTGATTTCTCTTCAATTAAATTTATTTAATCTTTCTTTCTCAAACAATTAGAACTATCGATGTTTGGGAAAAATCATAACTAGACCGAATTTGAATTCAGATTTTCACTTTTGTGTATTTTAGCTATTAGTATGCCTTGTGAAAAAAAAATTGAATTCAAGGAACCTATAGTTAGACTCGTTCATCGCCTCAGCTTTTATCCAGCATGAAAAAAAATTCATTAAAATGTCTCAAAATTGATATTTGTTTTTGATCTAATCGTGCAAAAGGACGCCGACGTGTAATTTTTAAAATGATAGAGATCCTCTAAAGTTGAGACAAGTTTCCTATTAAAGTTAGGGTGATCGTAACATTTAAATTAAAATTAAAGGTCAAGATTGAAAAATGATTTTTGAATCTTAACTTTTAATATTAATCTTATATCTTAATATATATTATAAGACAATTGAACTAATGACTTATTAACCAATCAAATCGCTCAATTTTATCAAATTGACTCTCTTAATATATACTATAAGACAGTTGAACTAATGACTTATTAACCAATCAAATCGCTCAATTTTATCAAATTGACTCTCGCTTATGTCATCATTTAGATAAATCATAAATTAAAAATCCTAATAATGATTATCCAAATATATTATTATATTAATATTTATATTAATTTATAGAAAAAGTCTAATTAACTTACACTTTTTTATTTTCCATCAACAATTTTTACTTTTTAGCCCTCAATACTTAATTTATATTTATTTTTAACCATCAACTTGAGATGATTTTTATAAAATTTTCTAAAAAAGTTACAAAAAGTATTTATACTTAATTTTTTTAAGTTACAATTGTCACCCAAATCAAGTGTCCTGATTGTTATTAAAGAAATTAAAAAACAATCATAATTGTTATCTAATTATCATAAAACATATAATTGAAAATGAGCCTGCATCATGACCACATACATATACTTGAATGTCAAGTACAAGATCACAAGTATAGTTATGTTTTAATTCTTAATTATATTTTCATAATAATACTACATTATGAGTATAACTGGTTTCAAAAACTTCTATAGTAGGGAAATTATTATAGCATGTGCCTTGTGGAATAACTACGTCAAACAATTATATCAATATGTCTTAGCTAATAATGATAGTGATGAACATGCGATTATTGTACTACAACTTGCACATTATAACATTTAGAACCGTATATCTTCAAAGGTTATAAGATTTTATAAATTAAATGTATGAAGATCTAATATTAATAATATCGTGAACCCCGTGTCCAGTGTCAGACACGGGTCTAAAATCTAGTTCAAGCTGAAGACCCAACTTGGAATAATTTTAAAAATCTCCAATCTTTTCGAAGTGGATAGACTTGTGCTAAATACACTCAAACCTCTATATATTGATAATCTATAAATTAATATTTTGATAAAATTAATAATTTGTTCAGATCCACTTAAAAGATTAGTGGAAATCAATACTTGGTAAATTAATAACTCGCTAAATTAATAAAATATATTAATCCCAATACTATTAATTTATAGAGGGTTCAGTGTACGTTACTCCGTTACTCCTGTTTGTAATGATGCATTTTAGTCTAAAGTTAGTATGGCGTCACTACTCAAGTATTAAATAATAATTGTTATATATATCTTTCCAAATTCCCATCTTCTTTCAAGATTGACTTTTCAAGTTAGTGAAGGTTATAACTGCATAACTATAATGTACTTGATATTATTATAAAAGTATAATCATGTACGTACCTTAGTATAAAGATTAGTTAAATGTACGTACGATGGTGATTTTCATTAATTAATTTTTAAAAGGATATATAGAATATATGTGAACGAAGAAAGTACATGTAAGAAAACTATTAATTAAGGAATTATAGGGTTATCCACACAAAGGAATGAGTCCAAACCTATTAATTTTATTATGCACGAACGGGTCAAAACAATACATGCAATTTTAATCATTTTATATATATCTCACATGATCTAAAAATTCTACAACTTGAAAATTTAACTAACATCACTTGACTTTGATCCAATATGCATTTATCAGTTACCTAGTTATTTTGAATAGAAAAATGGTCTACCAATATATTCATTTTAGTCAAAATAAACCAAGGGTATTAGAAGTCACGGTGTTCACATAAAACAAATATGATCTTTAACCATTGTCAGGTTTGATCTAGTGGTTCAAAAGAAAGGTGAAAAGTTTCGGGTTTTGTTTCTATAAAATCGGTATAAGGTTCAAACCTCGACGAAAACAGTAATTTGGGATGATACTTTATAGTTGTTGAATTGACTTATTGAAACTTGTCGTGAGGAAAAAAAAAAAAAAAAAACATTGGCCGGCAAGTAGCAGATGATCTATTGTGGCACATGATTTCCATTATTTTCCGTACGTTTTCTAACATATTAAGATTGTTCATTATTCTTGGTTTATTAGGGGCAAGAGTGTAGTGCCAAAAGATTAGCAAATTGGCAAATTATCGACGAATCACAAGCCACCATATGTCGTTGTTAAAACCTAGCTAAAAACAAGCCAAAACTTGCCAAAAGTGGTGGTGTAGTGATAAAAAACTTGTCAATTTAACCAATTTGATAACATAGCAAAGGTAACCAGAATTATAATCAAACTTGCCGGAAAACTAAAAATGTGACCTTTTTTTTTTATAAAATGAAACTTGGGCTCAGAATTTGGGGTTCGGAAATTTCAGAAGTCGGAGACGCCATGGTTGCTAACCCGAAGGGTTACCCCGCCAAGATACGCCTCGGATCGTCCGAGTCACATTTTTACGAACATTTGTATCATCATCGCCCATTTAACCGTCAACCTAAAAAACTATTCAACGATATCATCATCGGCTAAAAAACTACTTTTTCCGGCTACCTATTGCTTTAAAAATCCTACAACGCTACCGCTAACACTACCAAGCTAATTACAAACAAGCAATTAACGACAATGTAAAAAGATAAATATACAGCAACAGTAGTACCGGAAAACCCAAGAAAAGGGTCGCCGGAAAACTAACCTCCGTAAAAAGAGGAGGAGCAGCAGCAGTTAACGGGAAGCCCAAGAAAGGCTCGCCGGAAAACCACAGCCACCGTAGCAGCAGTAAAAGGAGCAGCAGCAGTCTCACCGGAAAACCCAAGAAAGGGCTCGCCGGAAAACCGAACCAACCAACAAAGCAATAGTATATCGATTAAACCGGAAACCCCCAAAAAGGGGTCGCCGGAAAACCGAGTTTCAAGTAGTCAATAGCCAACTACACCCTTGCACAAACCAAAATATGTTTTGGCCTAATGAAAGTGAACGTTTTTGGCCGGCAACGATCGGAAACCCCAAAAGGGGTTTCGAATCTCACCGGAAAAGGGTGCTATATAACGTTAGGAGCATCGGCAAGTATTCCGGCAATGGAAGCCAAGAAAAACGTAGATCTAGCCTCAAAATCGAAAACCACCAAATAAATTTTTAGGTTTCTGGCGATGTCGAAGAAGATTGGCACAAAAACAAAAAAAAAACGGTCACAAGTACACGCTCTCAACGTTTACAAGGATCGGCCAAAACATGCTGATATATATTGCCAAAACTAGTCGATTAAACTTGCTAATACAAGCCGATGGAAATGCTATAGTGTAGCCGATTAGCCGATGCTTGACGAGGTTTTTACCGTTAAAACAAGCCGACTATACCATTGCCCCGTATAGATTGTTCCATGTTCTTTGTTTATTGTGTCTTTTGAGATGATTGTGACATTTCCCTTTAATTTGTTTTGTTTTCACAGAAAGTAGTTGACTATATCATCATCCAGCATGTGTGTCATATAATACGGTTTCTTCTTAGACGATATATAGAACTTTTTGAAAAGATATATTGAGCCATTAATTACTAATGTAACATAATCTTTTTTATGCTTCCAAATTTTGCAATTTGGAACTACATTGGATGACTCATTCATAATACACTTTCTCAACTCCTATACATGCATAAAGAGACTTTGAAAGTTTTTTTTTTTTTTTTCTCTTTCAAAGTGCTAAATTAATTGATCAAAGTGATCAATTGTGTATGTATACCTTGCTATCTACTTGTTTGCATTGATTGAAAGTAAAACTAATTATTCTTGCATTTTCACTGACCTCTTCAATCCTTTTCCTTTTTCTTTCCTCATCACCATGTACTTCCAACCTAACCCCAAACAACTTTGGCCTTTGATCATCCTCTTCGTCTATGTTTGTGTTATTAGTGTACATGCCAACCAAGTCAATGAGCTCCTTGCACTTCTTTTTTGTGTTTAAAAGCTCCGAACGTAAGACCTTATTTTCCTTCTTGAGTTTTTGGTTCTCATCCATGAGAATGTTGTACCCAGAGGATAAAGAATTAGTAGATGAAGATCTTTGATCTTCATCTTGTTCTTTTAAAGTTCGGGTGACTAGTTGGGGCTTGTTGGCCCATGATTTTCTTCGTCGAATTTGACATAGTAGCTCTTTATGACCTTTGTGAAACCTCTCATTGCAGAATTCCCATCGACTTGTTGCAACTTTTCGAAAACCCTATATGCATAATAGTGTTAATAATTAGTATAAGCCCTTCAATTAGTGATAGGTTGTAAATAAAAACTTAAGAAAGCTAGCTAGGAATTTACAGACACATAACACGAAGTAATTTGAACATGATATGCTATTAACTATCTATAACACTTATCTAAAATTTTGTGTCAAATATGAAGTACACATATATTTGCATCATATATGACATTCCAATGATCTAATATCATTTTGTCATGTATAACTAATAAAATACATATGATACCAACTTGTTTTGATTTTACATACTATAAGATTATAAAATCTAACTTCTTTGAAATTGGATACATATCATTGTTTATTCCTTTGAAGTGGGACACTATTCAATTAAATTACGTACTCATGTTTACCTTCTTGTTATAATAATATCTATGATAAATTGCTAAGGTAACTATTTTAGAAATGTTAACCACTAAATTCAATTCATTTCTAGCAAAGATATGGACAAAGAACAGAAGATAGTTGATAAGGATATGTGAAGATTATTAAAATTGAAAAGATATATTTTTGGGATCTATATATAAACATTACAATTACAATTACAATTACAATGATTGGTTAAAACTTAACATGTAGAAAAGCATATCTATAAAAGGTATTGATATGATATATATAACTTCCACGTCTATATCCTATTTTGATTTGATTTTACAACTCAACAACCACTCTTATTCTAAGCTCACCAAAAGTCAGAGAAATTCTAGTTTTATCGGATTGAAAATTGTACCTCACCCCCTTCATAATATATCTATATTAATTAAGAAACTAGTATAGTGACTAATTAATGAAATTTGTTATATATATATATATACTAAAAAATATATATGTATGAAGCTATTAATCCTAAAAGATAATACAGTGTTGACATACTAACAAATTAAGCAACTACCATTGTAATAAAGAAAATAGTTAAGTATACTACGTACACTGATTATTTTATATATCTGGAGTATAAGTACGTGCAATAACAGAGTTATGTGGTGATCAATATATATTTATTCAGTTTTAAAGATAATTGTTAAACCCAAAATGATGTAATTTAATTTAGTAGTTTAATTTTATATTTTAGTATCATGAAAACTATGACCCTGAATGAATATTCTAGCTCCGTCACTAAGCACGTGTGATGATTAATTCTAAAAATAACCATAAGTAATTGTTTGCGGATCGAATTAAATTTAAAACTAACAGATTAATCAAGTACTATGTACTTTAAAGTTTTGTTTTTTAAAAATGTGGTGGCATGTTTGCCAGGAGTTTTTCAAGAGCTTTAACTTTTAATTTTAAACAAAAAACTTCAATTGTGTTAAAACCTTTGTCTGGATGCAACTAACTTTAGCTTTTATCTGAAAGAAAAAGCTTCAAAATGAAACGCTAGTTGAAGTAGTGTTCCAGGAACTTTAGATTTTTAATAAAGGTTTTAATCTTTAAAAATTACACAAATAACGCTTGAAGTTGCAGCTTCTGCTACCATACCAAACATTTCTAAAAAATAAAAATTCTAGTTAACAGTTTTGCTTAAAAGCTACAGCTTATAGCTCTAACTAAAAATACATCTACTTTTGCTAAACATATCCATAATTTAAGTCGAAATTTTCATTATATTTTCCAAACATTTAAATTTATTAAATACATTTAAACATGTAAACATGTGTTTTACAGGCACATATTGAAAAACGCTTAAAATATACTCATATGAAAAAGAAGCAGGCCGGTTTAATTAAAGTTCAAAAATATTGAAGCTAATTAACTTTGGAAGTAATTAAACTAGAAATTAACTAAGACTAGTTAACTAGCTAACTCTAGTTAATTAATGAATATGATTAAACACCAAGACTACAAAGAAAGAAAAAAAAATGTATAAAGTGTGAACAAAGATAGAAAGAAAGAAGAAGACATACGTAAGTGTTAAGTTGGCGAACAAAGCTAGAAAAGTTGCTATGTTTGAAGAGAGTTGGAAGCAAATCTCTCGAAAACTCGGCCGGCTGCCACACCACGAACCCGGTCCCATCCGAGTTCCACGACACAACGTCATCGGTAGCCGGATCATCAACCAACATGTAAGTTTTTAGTAGAAATGGAGATGGTGATGACTTTGTGACAAAATTAACGACCAAGTCTCCATCATCTTTCTTGGACATCATCATAATAATATATATAACTTAATTGGAGAAATGAGTAGGAGGAAAAAGAGACAAAATTAAAGCTGATTAGAATTAAAATTAGAATTAGAAGGAGAATAGAAGAAGGGCAGTTAAGAATTCCCAATCCCAACAATAGAAACCCAACACGATTGTTCCTCTAATGTTGTTCATGAGATTTTTGCAATCTTCTATAGATGTTTCACATTAAAGGCACATATCTATGTATAATAGTATCTCTCGAACTCTTTATGATCACTCGCTTTCTCTATATATCTGTGTGTGTTTTTAATTATATCGTCGATCTCTTGAAGTATTAGTGTGTAGGTGAATAAGAGAAATATATTTGATTATATATATGGAAATGGTTGATACGTTAACGTAAGTAGAAAATATTGGGTTCCTCTTACTTTCCTACAAGGGAGTTAATGTGTTATATACATGATGACTAAAGACATTTTTATAAGTTTTTGGGAAAAATTGAATACGAGATAGGTTGTTCATTATTTTAAATTAAATAAGAAATTTTTCATATATCAATAGTTTAATTTATTAAAATTCAGGTGTTCTATATTTTTATTTATTATATGACAAATAATAAAATATTGATATATGAGGAGTTCTTTATCTAAATTTAAATAAAAAACAACCTCATATATATATATATAATGATTAATATTAGAGTGATCGACACGAATCGTCCTAATGGTTTACCCATAAAGTTTAGTTTCGTCCTTTAATTTTAAAACTGTCTAATATCATTCTTTATAGATGAAAAATGATCATGTTTCATCCTTTTCAAAAGCGGACGTTAACTTGAATCCGTTAACCCCCTCACGTGTATTCCACGTGAGGGTACTTTGGTCATTTCTTACTTTTAAAAGACAAAATCAGACTTTTTGGGCAAACCACAAGGACAATTCGTGTCTATCAATCTATAAGTTTCACAGACAAATACATATACAATTAGTGTATACATTATTACATACACACATTGTTCATCCCTTCAATAAATCAAAAACCACAAAATGCAATAAAACTCATCAACCACAAAAACATAACATGGATACTAATCCAAAACAAATCCTTTTCGGATCAAACCAACACACTTAAAAAACTCATCAATCCCTATCTTTTTCCCCACCACCAATACTAGATCTCAAAGAAATGAAAATGGGTGTGTTTTATGGATTTTTGAATATGGATGAATTCAAAAGAGGCACAACTCATCCAAAAAAATCATTTTCGGATCAAACCAATACACTTAAAAAACTCATAAATCCCTATCTTTCTCCCCACCACCAATGCTAGATCTCGAAGAAATGAAAATGGGTGTGTTTTGTGGGTTTTTGAATATGGATGAATTCAAAAGAGGAACAAAAGAGACTTTCGGTTCTTGTTTCTCGATCTATGTATTTGTATAACAAAATCAATGGGTTTTTTTGAAAGTTTCCAAATGGATGCTTTTGGTGGGTATTGTGTACGTTAATTCGAAAATAATGATAAGAAAAGAGAGAATTTTGGTTTTTGTTGATGAGATGGTGATGTTGAAGAGTGATCTCGCGGTGGTTCCCTGGTGGTGGCATGGTGGCGGCGGCTTAGCGGCTGTCTTTGGCTGGCCAAAAACCCGAAAGAAGGGAGAGAGAGAGAAAAACCTATTAGGGTTTTTTGAGAAAGAGAGAGGGTGGATAAAGCGACGGTTGAGAGAAAGGTGTGAAAGTGGGACGCCGCTGGTGATGTTTTCTGGCGAATGGGGGCTGTCACGGTGGCGGCAGTGGGTGGTGGGCGATGGTGCTTGTGTTGTTTTGTTAGTTTTGCAATATACAAAGTGATGGGGGTGTTTGGGGTTTGATATGGTTAAATGGATGTGGTGGTTACATTTTTCCGACGGGTTTGTGGCCGGATTGGGAGAGAGAGAGAGGGGGGGGGGGGGGGAGAGAGAGAATAAGTAGTTATATACTTATAGATTGATCGAAACGAATCATCCTTGTGGTTTGCCTCAAAAGTCCAATTTTGTCCTTTAAAGATAGGAAATGAACTAAGTACTCTCACGTGGAATGCACGTGAAGGGATTAATGGATTTAAGTTAACGTCGTTTTTGAAAAGGATGAAACGTGATCATTTTCAATTTATAAAGGATGATATCAGATAGTTTTAAAGTTAAAGGACAAAACCACAAGGACGATTCGTGTTGATCACTCTTAATATTATCATATTCTTCTCTAGTTGTAAGAATAGTCAAATTATACCTGAGTTACATTACTCATGTATAGGGATGACAACGGACCGAGTATGGGTCGGGTTTAGCTAATCCCGGAACCGGACCTGATTATAAATCACCGTCCCATACCCAGATTCGGACCCGACGAGTCCCCGTTTACTTACTAACTGTCGGGTTACGGGTTTCCCCGCGGGTAATCGGGGATCCATTAGAAGTATTATTTTTTTGAAATCTGAATTAGTCATGACATTATAACTCAACATACATTACAACTCCAGAATTATGATATATATATGAACTTATGCATTATTATGATAGAAAAGAAACATATATGCAGAAAAATATATTGTTGGTTATCCATATTTATGATCTGCACTTATGGCAAGATACAAATTGCATATAATCTAAACACTGAATTATATTAACTACAGACAAGTCACACTAAAAGTGGTGGACAAATGACTGACTCGAAGGAAAATATCAATTGTAAAGTACAATACAATCTTACCATTCACTCTAGATTTGTAATAATGCAAAAACCACCGATTTACTCGAAGAACTAAGAGTATGCTTTAGATGTATCCAAGTTATTATTTTTAGGTGATATAATATATATGGGCTGGGTATACGGGTCGGGTATGCGGGTTTTCATTTACAACCGTCTCCGGACCCGAACCCGCTAAAAAAAATTAAAATCATCCCCATACCCGGTCCTAGACCCGCATACCCGGCCCAAATGTCGGGTTTTGGTGTTCTCCATCGGTACGAGTTTGTTTGCCATCTCTATTCATGTATATCTATAATTAATAGGTTTTTTTAGTTGTTATGTGCGTGTATTATCAGTGTCTTTATATGCAGGTAACTTTTATGTAATAATTTAGTACAGGTTTTTTTTGAACTACAACTGACATCTAAAAAATCGCAAGGCATTCAACAAATTAAAAATGAAATGTCAAATTGTAAAAGTACATCAGATAATTAGCGTATATCAACCATAGTGGCTACGACACACAAAATTTATTACTCGTATTACGAATCCACAACAAAAAAAAAAAAAAAAAAATAAAAAAGAAAAAAGAAAAAATGTCATTTAACACTTCAACTTCTCATTTTGAGCTTGTTAGAAAGATAACTTTGTTTCAAATACAACAATTTGGTGATATTGTTTTAGTTTTCACATATGTCAAATTGGTAATTTTGATTAATACCATTATAGGATGGGGATTTTCTTAGATTTATACTAGTTAAGTTGGAAAATAATAATTCTTAGGCCAAAGATACTCTCAGTTTTATCCAAAGTTTTGAGTTCGATCCTTAGGGATGACCAAACATTGGGATTTTTCTCTCTCAATACATGTAACGGCTCATGGTAAATATCTCGTTGTTTAGAGTACGTGCAAGACTTCATCATTTTACAGTGAGATTTTCTAAATGTCGTATACCGACTGAATATTAAAAAAAAAACTTAAATTCCTCAAGTTAAAAAGAAATTAGAGATAATGTTTATCGTTATAATTTACTTTTAATTTTTGAGAAAATCGTGATAGTAGCCAAATTTCGTTGTGATTGTACTAAAATAGCCAAGTTTTTTCGGATTATCACAAAATAGCCATATAAATCGTAATATTTCTGGAAAATCGCATAAAGAGGCACAAAATCGCAATAAGATTATCAAGAATCGCAATATCGCAATGCTGAAATCGCAAGATTGCAATGCGAGTTGGAAGAATCGCAATGCGAAATGGAAGATCGCAATGCGAGAGAAAGATCGCTATGCGATTATGCTAGATATTGCGATTTTGTATTTTGTGTTTTTTTTCCCACTAATTTGGGAGTTTGATAAGTACCGTTCTCATTAACTATATGTACCCTTACGTGTATATTGTTGGAAAAATAATGATTCGTATTATAAATATAATGAAAACATGATTAAGATTACTAACCTGAAGATCCTGAGGAACCTGTTAGTTGATTCAGCATTCTTGCCATTGAGATTGGTTTCCAAATTAAGGTGATTGTATATTTGATGGGGTGTTATACGGCTAGGTAATTAGGCCGTGATTAAGATAGCATAAGCACACAATTAAGAGAGATTAGGAAGTGATTAAGTTTTTTAATGAAGTGTAATTAGGTTCTATTTATAAATGGAACATTTACACTTTAGCCCCCTGGTGTTTCATGAGTGTGCAATATAACTCTCTATAATTCCAATCACCTAATGAGAAACCCTATATTATGTCATTAATGGTAAATACGCCCATCGTATATTTACCGACATAAGGATTTCATTTATTTGTCAATTATCATATCGGACTGATATATGATCGGTGAAGGTCACAACTACGTGAGTCCAACATATATATTTTAGTTGTTATCAGTAATATATTTTAGTTGTTACTACCAACACGTGTATATATAGTAATGTGTACATATGGACGAGATTAATTGGTAGAAGCTTCAATGTGAATGGGCATATGAGAATCATGTGGTGTGATAGAATGCAACAAGCCGACAAGTTAATGTAAGAGTGAAAAAGAATGCTTTATTTAATTTTGTAGTAGTATACTAGTATACTTGCTATAAGCGATGATTGAATACACTGTAATGGTGAAAGCATAATCGCATAGCGATCTTTCTCTCGCATTGTGATCTTCCATTTCACATTGTGATTCTTCCAACTCGCATTGCGATCTTGCGATTTCAGCATTGCGATATTGCGATTTTTTATAATCTTATTGCGATTTTGTGACTCTTTATGCGATTTTCCAGAAATATTGCGATTTATATGGCTATTTTGTGATAATCCGAAAAAACTTGGCTATTTTGGTATAATCACAACGAAATTTGGCTACTGTCGCGATTTTCTCTTAATTTTTTGGTTTGTGCCTTACTATTCATTTGGAGTAATGACTCATAACATAAATCATGGAGTATCATAAATTGTTACCATTATCATCCCTTTCCTCTAATAGCCTCAACCAAACACGTCTTATGAGCAACGGCTAGGCCATTGTTTAAGGCCCCCAATTATTAGGACTCCACTTTAAGTTGTAACTATCTTTTTAATTACCGTGAACCTTTTAATATAAGTTTACTTTTAAGCTGAACCCACTTAAAATCTTTACTAAGCTTAAAAAATAAACATAGAGCAAAATAGATTAAAAAAACCCTCCTAGGCCACACTCCACTCCATGATTCCATAATCCGTGATCACAACTCTTTATTTAAAGAGATTTTCAAATAAGTTGTTTTATCAATATTCTACTATATTTTTTTTTCTTTCAAATTCACGATAGTTGCTATTGTAATCCATTTGTCCATTGGTATACACACAAACACATAAAAAGACACATATGAATAGTCACCATATCAGTTTTGTGACTAATCATAATATCTTTAAATGTGAAGATTTATTTTAGTTTTATGCTTTACTTTCATGTATGTTCTAAACGAGTGATTATTACTCACATTTATAAGTTTTTTAGTTTATCGTTTGTGAATCTCAAACAGAGTTGAGGGTTAGAGTTTCGATTGAATATCGTAAAAACACCCCCAAAATTTGATTTCGCTTATAACCTCCAAAAAGGTTGAGCGGGCCTTGCTTACGAGGACCTTTAAGATTATCGTTGATTATAACTTACTCTAAGATTAATGTAAGTATAGATAATGAATAATAAATCTTGAACTTAAAATATACTAAATACAAGATCGAGTGGTTCTATATGCATATAAAATAGATTCATGAACTTAAGTTAAAATGAATATTTTCTTATATAGGTATATGAAAAATTATGTTAGAATACTTTTTATTCAAATTTTTGGACCTAGATTAATTACAGTATAAAATAGGCTTCTTTGAAATGGATGAAATTTTCATTATACTTTACAAAGCAAAAGAATCAACAGAGAATCGGAGAAAGTCATAATAAACTATTTATGACCAAAAAATCGAGGTGGTGATAATAAACTATTTATATAAATACACGTGTAACATTCATACACATTTAAAAAGAAAGACACATTCACCAGACTCAAGATCAAGACCTTGCACTATGTTCTTAGGTATTTTTTTAATAAAAAAGAAAAAAAATGATAAGATTAGAATAAGAATAGAAGAGATTCAATCATTTCAAATCATCCTAAATATAGGAGAAAAATTTTTTAAACAAAATCAAATAAAAAATCTTCTCAAATCTTATCATTTCATTTCCTTTTAATTGTTAAAAAAACTCAAGAATACAATTTATTTTAGAATTACTTGTATTCTTTTCCTTTCTATCATCAACGAAACTCAGAAACACACTGCTAAAATGTAGAAGTGGATGAAATATAATATGGTTTGCGATATATAATATGGTTACATCCATAATCCATTCTAATAATAAGACATTATTAGAATTCGAATTTGAAATGGGTTCATCAAATTCAAGAGGTGTTGTCAGCTCTTTTGTCTTTAAAAAAATATGTAATATGGTTATGATCAACATATTCGGTGTTCTATACGAGTGTTCCTTTGTATTCTTTTGACTCTCACCATCTCAAGTCTCTATATTCTTTTATATATTTCAGCTTGCAAAGAAAAACAATATATGTGCGTATATTTTTGACCAAAACTTTTGCAAAGGGGAATTGATCGATATAACTAGCTAGCCAAAGGTTTTCATTTATTCTTTTTAATTTTGGATAGACAAAGTTAAACACGAATCAAAAATGAAGAATTGAGAAGAAAAGGGAAGTTAGATCATGGAGAGAGTGGCACTATGGTCGAGCCATTGTACGACCGTGACTATGGCACCTTTGGTCAAATTAACTCAATAAGCCAAACTCTCGATTTTCAGTCGACGACGAGTATATATATTTATTATATATATATATCATAAAATTTTTTTAGAAAAACAATTTTATTAGATTAGCTAATTACAAGTAATACAATTATAAGAATAGTATAACTTATATAACTTTTATTAGGCTAATATATTTTTGTTTTTAGTTAGAGGTAAAATGATATGTAAGGATGTTTATATGGTTAGAGATAAAATTATAGGATTTGAAGGATTTATAAGAATGTATAAAGATTTGTGAGAATATAATGTGGTAGCTGGCATTGAATATAGCCTTAGGAAATTGTTTTGATTAGTTAATAAAACAAGATAAATTTTATAAAAATTCAGCAAGGACTCACGTGCTGAATGTATGTAAAGAAAGAGCATATTATCTTTCTTTTTTTGAACATTCTTTTTTAGTCAAAACTTGTTTATCACAAATGTGGTCTGTATACCCATTGGTAGGATGTTATCGTGGTAATTCACAGGGAAAACCTTCGGCTAGATTGTCAAACGGCACAACACCGTACCTACGACATTGAATGTCATTTGAGGTAAAACTTGTGCCCCGTTGGATTCGAACTATGGTTACTTGAAAAACAAACTTTTATTGGAGGTATGTAATTCCACCGGGCTATCAACCCATCGACACAAGCGTACATCATCTAACTTCCTTTTCTTTTCGACTCTTTGATCGTTTTTTATCAATAAGCCGTTAAACATTCAACAAGTGACCAATTAGCAAAAAGTTGATAATGTGTGTTAAGATTAAGCATTGATTAGTTAAAAAACGTACTTCCATATTATTATATATATTTATAAACTAGATTTTAGACCCGTGTCAAATACACGAGTTTTATAACATGATTAATATAAAAATTATTATATGGAACAAAAAATTACTTGTACGTTAAAATGTAAAAATATACTTAAAGTAGAATTGAAGTATTCAAATATAAATATTGAATGCTAAATCATATCAACGCTAAATGGTGTAGCATGGTTTCTTTTATACAAACTCTTCCAGAAAAGCAATATCTTAACCTTGATTACACAATTGACTGAGTTCTCATTAATGTCGATAAACCTTACAATAAAAATATATAAAATAAAATAATGATATAAAAATTAAATCGTATTAAATTCAAATGTTGTAACATCTCTAAGTTTTATTTATATTTTGTTATTAGATAGCCATTATGTAATAAAGTATTAACTATATTTAAGTTGGATTAAAGTGTAAATTGGTGATGAAAAATCGAAAAATGTAAATTAATTATTTTTAAATTAGGTGAGAATGTAAATTGGTGATGCAAAACCAAAAATGTAAATGAATTATTTTTAATATCTCGTTTCAAATACATGGGTTACTTACGATATATTCAAGATAAATTTAAATTTATGTAATTAAAAACCTTGTAAATAAAATGTAAATAATATGAAAGAAAAAACCGATAAATTGATATTTAAAGTATGTTGTTAAAGTTAAAAAATGTGAAAAGCTTGTCGTGAATATCATGTCAAATTTTGATGGTGTTTCAGTTTGTAGAATTGCTTGCGTATTGCTATATTTGTGGCATATTCGACTCAAAACCTCTGTTCCTAGTCGTTCGAATCGGATAAAAGCGACGCAAAGAATTGTTATGGTTTTCTTTGTTTGTTGTAGCCCCAATTAATAACATTTATTATTCTAAAAGAATTAAATTAGGATTCGACCGAGAGTTTCAAAGGGATAAATATAAAAGTTTATATTTATATTTGATCAAGTATTGTTTGACTATTTTTTTTTTAAATCTTTATAAAATAATATAAATTAGTCACATGTTTAAAATTTTAATTTAGAGAAATTGAGAGTTGTGATTGGTTAATTGAGGTTAGGTCAGTTGTTTTTTAATATATATTAAGATACCTTCTATAGTCCTATGGTTGTTTAGGCACACACTCATTCATAAATTCCTAGCTCCTAAATTACCTTCTCATATATATCTTTCCCATATAGTGAAATCTTCTGGTGTGTCAATGTTTTTTTCCCATAAAAGTTTTCCATGTAAAATTTTGGTGTTTTTGCGTGTTTGGTTATAAGGACTTCGATCGTCTATTATTGTTTGTCGACTTCTCTGACATCTATATTCCCTATATAAATAAACTACCCCCTCCTCAAATTAAACACTCTACCTTTAAATTTCCTATTTTACCCTTATAATTTATACTTTCCCAAACACTTTATTCTTGAACTTCCTAAAATACCCTTAGAAAAATCCTATGCATCTACGTATCTATCATTCATTTTTTTTGGAATAGAGATGTTTGTGCGTTTAGGTAATGGATATTGTGGTATATTGATGTTTGCAGGTTGTTCACTATGTATAGTCATGTAGATTGAAAGTAGTTTTTTTTCAATTTTATTTTAAATCTTTATAACGCTGGTTTGATAAGAGTTAGTTGATGTAAAAAACAAGATCTCAGTTTAATTTCTATATTTGATTAAAATTATTAGCTGCATCACGTGTATTTCTATTCAATATAGCCCATTGTTTTTTGTTCATGATACCCCCGTATTTAACCCCCTTTCTTTTTTCACATGTGCCGCTGCAACGCGCGGGTATCCCTCTGGTTTCAAAACATATGAAGGCTCATCACATCCCATCATATCATATTTCTTATTTCAATTTTGATAATAAATATTAAATATAAATTTGCCACTTCCATTTTCTTTTTTTCTTTTTAATAAAAGAGAAAAAAAAAGACACTTTAAAAACTACTTTACTAACTAAACTAATTAACTTTTTATATCTCATTAAGACTACGCAAAATAAGGCGTCTCCTCTTTTTGAACGGCTCAAAGACGCCATCAATATCATTAATTTACATAGGTGCCTTGGACCTTCAAAATGACATGGGGCGCCCTCTTGAGATCGCCACCCCTCCAACAATGTATTTTTTTAATTTTCAGTGTGCAACAACCAATCATATATGGAGACTCATACTTAAAAGTAGAAGCGGTACTACATTGGGGCAAGGGAGGTAATGCCTCCTTCTAAATTTAGATTTTGTCATATATTTTAAAAATTTTTTTATGAATTTTTAAATTTTTTTTATAAGTTTCTAACATTTTGTTCCCTTTTAAATTTATATTTGATAAATTTTCTAATTTTGCCCTAAAAAAAAATCTGGTGACGCCACTTGGCGTGCGAACCTTTGTGGGAATGCTTCAGGTACTCCAAAGTCTCCAATAGTCTAATGAATCAAAATTTTCTTAAAATGGATTGTTCATTATATTATTCATTATATATTTATATTGTGTAACTATTAGTTAGAACTTTTTAATTTTGCAAAAAGTTTCTCAAATTCATATCTCATTTGGTAAACATACGAAAAGGTTTAAAAATTATTACAAGAATGTCCTATTTGCATAATCGCGAGTCAAAAACTTGTTTTTTTCTATAAACTGAAAGAGGGAAAGTGAAAAGCATGGAAGGTTTGATTTTGGGACACATAGGTTTAAGTCTTAGAAAAAAAGGTTTTCACCTAACATATTGTCATGTCTTTGGGCGAACTATTAAGAGGTTTTCATCATATTAAGTATTGGGAAAGGGGTCTTGCTAGCGCGAACCCGATTAAGATAACATAATCTATACTCTTTGTTGTGATATTCGTTCCGTACTTTTCAAAAAATATATATATCTTAAGCTCGGATCCAAAATATTTAAACAACTTTATAATATCTTAATTCATATTAATTATATGCAACATTTTGATGATTGATATAAATATAAGATGTTTATAGATGTATGTCAATTAAACTATTTAACATCAACGTTACATATTGCTATGTTGATATTCAAAAATACATTTTTTTAAAAAGAGCGACTCAATCTCTTTAGTTGTCACGTGAGGTCTGCAAAATATGTTTAAAAAAAGCTATTCAAACATACATAAAAAACTTATAACTTGCATATTAAAAACATAAATTTTATGCTAAAAACATAACTAACTTATGCATAGTATTATCGTCTTTTATAAAAATAAAAGCTAAAATTTGCAATAAGAGCTTGTATAGATAAGATACCATTGGTTATCAAGGATTGGATTACTCCCTAATCATTAAATTAAGTATGATTAAACAAAGTTGTAAAAGAGTAAAAGGGCACCTACCATGCTGAAATTTTTGACCCATAATAAACAAGAAAAATCCAAACGAAAATATATGCAAGAAAAAATGATGAGTTATTTTGTCATACGTGAAAACTTTTTGCACGAGTGCATGCTACGCGCCAAGAGGTGAAAGTAGGAAATAGACGGAAAGCCGAAATTAAAGGTATAGCGATGTTTTGGAAGCTTTAGTTAAGCACGCCAGTCAGCAATCTTGAACTCAAAGTGGAAACGGGATTTCATTTTCTTAAACTTATATACATTAAAAAACGTTATTTGGATTCTGTTTTTCTAATAGATATATGTTCCAGAAGTGTATATTTAAATGCTGACAAATGACTTTTGAGTGTCAAATACTAGACACATTTTCACAATCTAACAAAAAAAACTGTCGAGGTTTCACATCATCAACAAAGTTATTGCAAAGTTTGACGATTTTTTTTGTGATATGGGATTTTACCAGTTTTATTACTATTTTGAAGAAATTGACAAGTAACATGCTGAATAGAATTGTTAACTGGCGACTATACTATCCTTTGGGATTTCACACATAGACGAAGCCAAATATTTGTTTCAATGTTTTTGTTCATAATCAAATTTTATGGGTTAATTACTTTATACACCAAGATCATAGTAAAACTTATAAGCTTAATACTTTCAGCGGAGCTTGCCAACCCTATTTGACTACACTATCCGTGCTATGTGTCATGATTATATTTTTAAGAGAATTTTTTAAAAGAATAAACTAGGAAGATTAATTAATTTCCATTTACAAATACAAACTCACATCCTTGGAAAATGAGACAAGATTACATGGAACAGTGCATAAAGTACCTAACAAAATTAATAGAATATGGGCCGACTTATGTTGGACCGAACGAACAAGTTGGTGAAGTTTTAGATGGGGCCCACCTAAATATTGTGACCGACCACATTAAAGGGGTGTTTGGTAAAAGTGAATCAAATGGAATGAAAATGTAATAGAGAATGAATATAGTGGGAAAAAGAATGAGTATTTGGAAAGGGAATAGATTCCGTCGTTTGGTACAAGCAGAGAATGAATATATAAAAAATAAAAAATTTTAAATAATAATTAAATTGAATACTTATAACATCACTAAAACCAAAAAAAAAAAAAATTCCATTCCCATCCACTCTACATTTTATAGATAATTGAAAGGAATGAAATCGATTCTCTTTCTCATTCTCTATTGTCACCAAACATGAGAAGTTTTTCTCATTCCATTTCCACCATTTCCATTCCATTGTACCAAAACACCCCCTAATAATTCCTCATGGGGATGGTCTAATAATGCCATCAAGTTTAGCACCATTGAGGCATCGATGATCTCCCTATCTAGTTGGTCTTGCAGCGCCAATCACTTCCCAAAAGTTGTACTGATATCTTTCATAAAAGTAGGAAATAAGTAATAACACAGTCGAATTATAATCTCCGACGAATATAACTACAACCTCCTAACTATTTTATCTAAAATCTTGTTATATGTCATTTTATGCACACAGTCGATGGATGAACACAACCACCTAACTATTTTATCTAAATTGCAGATACTATCTTTCATAAAGAATCTTGTTACAACAATATACATGTCTGGTATCTGCATTTTTTTGAAAAAAATACATATAGTTATTAAATATACCTTAAAGGCTAAAGCGTAAGCAGACAGTGATCGCTAAGACCCAGCGGTTTTCTCGTGTGGACATTAGAGCTCCAGAAGAGGAAATGCCAACAAATGTCAAGACTTCAAATGCATCTAACAGATTCCACAATCCTTTATATGCAGGGTTCATGTTACATTCCTACAATAAAAAAAAAAACATAAAGAAAGTAACTAAAAGGGATCGATGAGGTTTAGGAGATTTGAGAATTGCAAGGGACTATAGGAACATCATCAAATGGGCCATGTTTTCCCCCCTAAACAATGTAAGAAATTTCTTAGATACCATCATACGAGTCTCATTTGCTTTATTCAAAATCTGCAGATTGTACCTCTTTGGCTACACCCTGCTTCAAGAAATCATGCATCTTTGTCCTACTACTTTGCAGCATCACCATTCACCACATCAAATCTTTAATACTGCAAGTATCTTAATGTATATATTATAATAAAGTATGTAACACATCAAATCTGATGAAAGAAACAGTTTTGTGATACACATTTCAGTTTAAATTGGCTTAAACAATAAACTAGCACTTCAAATTTTACAATGCACCGAGTCTAACCTCATATCAAATGCAATAGAAGAAAGCACCCTGTATCTCCTCCAGCAAAGGATTTTCCATCCTTAAGAGCAGACGAGCAGCAGCTAGATCTTTAAGGCTACGCGGCTGTCATTTCTTGACAAGATCGATGTCGGTACTTTTTTATATTGTACGAAGTGCAGGCGCACAAACCTGGCATGACTTGTTAAGTCCATTAGATTAAATGATTGATAGACATTTAAAATTTATAAATATTACAAACTTGTCAGATATAATGAACAACCAAGATGCTTGTAACAATCAGAGATGCAAACCCATTAATTCCAAAAATTGCAGAATAGTTGCAAAGCAATTCAACAAGGACTTTTTCACTTACACTAAAACCTATAAGCCAACATTACTACACTATCTATTTGATTCACCAAGTTAATTCTTCCTATTTTTGTTCTTTTTACTCTTCTTTTTCTTGCTCTTTCCCTTCCCTTTCGTGTTATTTGCATCCTGAACGCCTTTTTCTTCCTCGTCAACCTCACTTGTCTTGCTGCTCCCTTCCCCCGAAAACGTCTTAGATACATTTTCTACAAATGCCTCATTCATCAGCCTCTTCTCCCGTGCCGCTTGCTTATCCTTCTTCCTCGCTCCACTCATAGTAACCGGTTGCACAACCTTCATTTTTCCACCCTTGACAGGTGGATTCTTCACTTCAGGTTCACTGAAAATGATAGCCAAACCACCAAATGATCCTTAGATGGAATTTAAATGGACGTATATAAATAAGTCAAATGAACATCACACAGAAGGATATGTATTTTCCGATCTGGATTTCAGTTTGGGTTTATGATTTCTACAACCATCTCATTCAAAGTCAAATGGAACTGAGCACAACCGTGTAATGCTAATTGCTAACCTGGTGTCAAACAGCAACTTCTTTAGTTCCTCAACCGCAGAGGGTGGTTTTAATTGTTCTAAAAAGCTCATAAGTAATTTCTTCTGGTCATCTGACTTACTGTCAAGTTTTATAGTAAAATGAGCATTGATGTTTGGATTTGCAGGATCGTTTGCATTTGGTGATGAATTGGAAGAAGAAGAAGTTGCCTCAACAATCATCCCACATTCGTCGTTGTCATCCGACTTTTTTTGACAAACAACCAGAAGGCATCAAAGTCAGATCAATGACAATAAAACTAACATCCACAATCCAATATTATATAAAAAAAAAAGGTCACTGATGCATCACCTATTAATGCATTAGTGCCCTTCTTACACTATGCGACTTCTTTATTCCCGTTTATAGATTAAAAAATTTCTACAAGAACTTTTCAATTGTTTTTTGCAATACCTCTTTGCTTTCACCAATGGGATTTGCATGAACGTCTGCATTTGGTGATGTGTTAGAAGAAGATGGTGCCTCAAGAATCGCCCCACATTCATCGTTGTGTGAAGGAAATCGATAGAAAACTGCAGCTTTCCTTGGGAACAATACACTCACTATCTCCTCTTTGGATTTCTTAACGTCTACAAATATAGCATCAGGAGCATTAATTTCTTGATCCAGTTTTCCTGAACTCGCAATAAAGAGAGGATCTTCTACGCTCAAAAATGCTTCTGCAACCATCTGTGGACATAAATGCAAGTTGTGACCCTTCTTTTTGCTTAAAAGATGGTTCACAAACTTCTCTGGTAGCAAACTAGCAACATTGTTGCTTCACGTGAGCAAATTAAACAGAACTCTAGAATAATCCGGCTCTTGCAGACAAGCTAAAGCAACCATCATTACCATTTTTAACACTAAAAGTGGGTAGTAATGAGGAACCTCAATGTTTGATCTTCGAATCCAAGATTCAGTATCCTCTTTATTGTAAAGAATTTCTTCTATGATGTCAACATAAAAGGTGACATCAAACCTTACAAATACCCCACGGAGTAATGGTTTATTGGTTGAGTGAAGATGTGTAAACCACGCAACAAAAGAAGACTTTGTAGTGTAAAGGATATCATAAAAATACGACTCCACAAAGAAGAGACGATCCAAAAGATACACAAAACTGTGAGGTGAGCCAGTACACCTCCGGTCTGACCAAAACGTATCTTTCAAAGCACTCCGAAGCATTGGATATAACGCCATATCTCTCACGCGAGAATTCCAGAACTCCGCAACAGACAGCCATTTGGGAGCCCACTGAAGCCCTGTAATGGTCCTCTCTTGAAGTTTAAGAGATTTACTGGAATAAAGACATACCATCATCACTCTCCTGATTGTCCAATAAGAGACATCACCCTTGTCGCCCACATTTCGACGAATAGTCTCAAGAAGCAAGTTGAGTGACAGATCAGTCTCCCTCAAGGAAACTATGTCCTCAGAGACTGATCTTCGCCAGTCTAATGGAAATACAAGATCAAGGTATCGTGCAGAGATGCCAAGCAAACTTTGCAGTTTCTTTTTGTCAGGAGATGAAAAGTTAAGACACTGGCAATCTGAAAGAAACTTGGAAACCTCAAAAATGTGTACGAGAGACGTGCTTTGATGAAATGCTGAACCATTTGACTTTGACTTATAGAGACCTTCTAGCTTTAAAAGTACTTTCATACTAGACCTTCTAGCTTTAAAAGTACTTTCATACTCACAGAAAGTAATTCTGACTGCCAGTAAGACCTGATAGCAAATACCAACTGCCTTATATTCATAAATAGAAGCTTCCCTTCTTTATGAAGACCATTGTTACCTGCGGTTCTTATCCAATCACTATCCTTGTTGACTAACAGGTAAACCATGTCTCCATTTATACACTGTTTCCTCACACCAAAATAACTTATACTAAAATCTGTAAGTTCCTCGTTATCATTCAGCTCTTCATTTTCAAGACATTTGATGCTCTGAAAAATATTCATGACATTCTCCTTCCACCGGTTCCAATAAAAAACTAGAGTTCTAACAGAAACACAGGTTTGGAAGATTTTGTTTTCACAATGCTTAGTAATATCAGAGGGTAATTCATCTTCCCAAAAGTACTTTGAGAAATTTATACAGAAATGAGAATCCAAGATTTTCCTTATGGATAAGATTTCTCCTCTTAGACTCTTATTTTTCTGGGAAGCGAGTAAAACTTTCTGGAGCTCGGGCAAACTACTGTGCTGGTCTGAGAATACCTTAAGCTCATTACAAACAAAATCATAGAAATGATCAGAGGTCATTTTTGCAAGCGACCTTGCTTTCTCACAAAACTCTTCCTTCTTACTAAACTGCTTCAGTGGCCAGCCTCTGCCTCCATTTCCCCATAACGAGCTAAAAAACACATACCAAAGTAAAAGAACCGCAGCCTCCCTATAATTTCCAGCCTTCTCCAAAAGAGCGGCCTCTTTTTGAACATAACCCAATGACCTAGCCAGCTCAACAGCATCAAGAAAATGGACCGATTCTTCTTCTAAGAACAAAAGGTCATCAAGGCAGCCTAAAGACCTTAAGAATACACACTTAGACTCCATAGAACAAAAGGACCTGACATATTTCACCATGGTCTTAAGATCGTTATGTTCATGGCAATCAAGAGCACAACTCTCCAAAAATCTTTGCTCAGTTTGTTCTATATCTTTATTTCTAACGTTTAAGTGCTCTTTCCAGTACTCTATATACTGCAATCCCTTATCAAAAAGTTTCCCTTTTCTGCAAACTGACAGACAATGGGAGATCTGATCTCCTTTGGCATAGGCTTCAGCGGCATCGCCATAGCATCCTGCTAGAGTGAAGCACTCTGCTGCTGTATTAATTTTTCGGCACTTATATAAGTAAGTTTTCCCTGCACATATGCATTAAAATGATATTAAGATTTATATATTGAATAAACAAAGCCAAGCACTTAAACTACAGGTGGTCCTCATAAATTGATTGATTTGGGTTGTAGTTATATTTAGAAGGGTCAGCCAAAAGTTTTAGCTGAAAAGGCAACTAGTCAAATTGCTTAAACTCTGTTTTAAATGCAAACAACCTCGTAAATGTGCAAAATGCATTTTCACATATTAACTGGTTATATTAGAAAAAAGAAGTTACATGTTCTTTCATACTCCTCCAAATCACAATAACATGAAGCGGCAGACTCGAATTTCCCAATTGACTCGAACAATTCCGCTGCTTCTCTAAGATAGCTCATATAAGGTTCGGGATTCTTTCCCCTCATTTGATCAGCAGATGCTCTGAGACCATAAGCCTTTGCCAATTTCTCCCACATTGAGTCACCAGCTCTTTCAAAGCACATTGTTGCCATCACAAAGTTATTCTCGTAAAAAAGCTGAAAAACAACAGGAAAGCATGTCAAACAAGGTAATTAAACTATAAATGAGATAATAACTATAGTAGTAAAGATTAAATTCGACCTTTTTACCACGCTCCCGCCACTCTCGAGGGCTGCTTGAGACTTGCATAGCCTGTGCCACTGAATCATCCAGTTTTCTTACTTCAACAAGTCCCTTCCTTTTCCAATAGTCAAATATTGGCTTGGAGAGCTCCTCTTTTTTTCTCATAGTCTTTGCCTCGTTCGAGTTATAGCCACATATAACTGTTTCAATTCAGAGCACAAGACACTATGTCTTGCCTCACTGAACTTCGGGAAAGACTGAGGAAGATTCTCATCGAGCCAATCCCACTCCTTCATGTATCCATATATTACTCTCCATTGGTCTTTCAATGGGGGATGTCCCAAAAAAGCTGTGCAACAGTACATCCTACATGTCATGGCAAATCAGATACCAATTATCAAAAGCACTTTAAAAATCACGAAAACTAGAGGTAGTATTTTGACCCCATCATTTAAGTTTTGGTTGATTTGGGTTATATCTGACCTCAAATAGATTGAATGGATCGAACTGTGTTAAATACTATGTTAAATGGATTGGTCAAAGGTGGGCCGAAGCTGAAAGTATGTTAATTACTTACAAGTTACAACTTCTTTCTTATATCAAAGTAGTTTTATTAGTATGTTAGTACCTAGTAATATAGTATGTTTAACCATATTAGTACACTAATTAATCATTAGTAACTTGAAAAAGGACAAAAAAGTGCTTGTGTAGATGACCCACTCTGAACTATAACTAACCCGCCCATTTGGCACCTTAAAAAAAGAATGCACACCTGAAACTCAAGTCCTTTACACTCCAGTATGGTGAGAACAAGTGCATTCTTTCCAACGTATTTTTAAAATCTCAATCTTAGCATAATCATCACGCACCAATATCACTTGATCCGACCCAAAGCCGACTATTTCTCCACCACTTCCACTGCCCCCAAAATCGTTGCAATTGCATTTGCATCATTGCTAGACTCAAGCAAAACAGGAGCTTCGCCAGAAATAAGACTAGTCTTGGGCTCCAAAATATCAATTGAGTGAACAAAATAAGAGTAAAGAATGTCATTAACACTCAGGGCTAACTTATGGACACCCGCATGAGTTCTAAAGTCTGTTTTAGTTGGAAAACCTCAGATACAAGAGCTTTTTTTTTGTTTATCAGTTATTCTGGCGGTTAAAAACTCTTTATAGAACAGAGATCGTATATCCTGAAATCTGAAATCAATTCCCCTGGCAATGGTTTGTGCAATGTCACCGGCAAAAATAAAGCCACCATCGACATTTTGGCATATATACTTGAAAAGAGAAATCTGCCTCATACCAAGATCTTTAACTTGATCAATATACACAAAATCAATAATGTCACCTTCAGAACGTCCATTCTTAAGTCGGTGATGGAGCTCACTCACTAAATCACCCAAATCAAACTCACCTCGCTCACTTTTCATCTTTACATATGCTTGAAAGAGGTAGTAAATAGTTTCTCTTTTTTTTTTTGTTAAAGTGGACGGAACTTTCGGCCAATAAATTGTATCCCTGGTAGCCTAGTTTTTCGTCACTGCATTCCCCTGCATGCAAACCTCCTTTTATGTGTGATATAATTTCTATGAACACCCTGGAGGGATCCAGTTTCTTTGTTAAACTTGAGTTAAAGTGAGGCCAGTAAAGTGTACAAAATCTGTCATATGTAACCTCCCTTAATCTTAAAAAAGTTTGCAATGCAACAGATCTTGAACTTGTATGGTTACTATGAGAAGCTTCTTTTGCCTGTGGAAACCTTTCAAAGAAAGAATTTCCCAATGTGCCATCCAACATCATTAGAATGCTGGAACCACGTTAGTGTGACTGTCACTGATCATGTGTCATTCCTGATATGATAATTGACGATAAGTGAAATCCCTATGTCTAGTAAATATATAACGGGCGTATTTACTCTTAAAGACGTAGTATAGAGTTTCCCATTAGATAATTGGAATTATGAGGACTAATGTTACACACATTAAACACCAGAGGGGTTGAATGTGTAAATACTTTCATTATAAATAGAGAGTCATTAACCCTAAATTAGGTTAATGGAGAATCACATAAACACACCCTAATCCCTCCTAAATTCGTGTGTGTCTGCCTCATTAAATTCGTGCATCATGTTACAGCCGAATTTATCATCCCATTATTACTCAATCATCTTGTTATGGGAACCCGAAATTAATAGCAATTATGCTTTATGCTCTTACAGGTTCCACAAGACGATTGAGGATGTTTTATCACTCGAATCGAATCATGTTTATTCCAACATAGAAATTTATGAAATGTTACAAAAAGGGGGTAATTTTTAACTGGAATGTCAACAAATGTGTGTGCATTATCGCTGAATGTTAAGATCATCTCTGGATCATCCAGATTGACTTCTAATGATGTATTCCCTTTACATGAAATACTTGTCAGATACAACCAGAGGTTAAAGTCACAAAACAACTTCAATGCAACAAAAAAGAAGAGATTAAGAAATAAGTATGTTCCCACCTTGTAAGGTGGGAAACACTTTTTTCGTTTATGGGAAATTTAAAAACACTTGTATTTTTATATTACTTTCATTTTTTAAATTTTAAAAACCTCAAATTTTATTAACTACCTTTACGCCCCCGTCCATGCATCCCGTCACCCCTCAGCTCCCCGTCAACCACCCCCACACCCAAGGGCAGTTCCATGTACAAGTGAATTAGGTCCATGGACCTACGTTATATCGGAAAATTTTTTAGCAAGCATATAAAAAACTATCATTAGATACATATTATCTAAGAGATTGGATCTAGGCAAATTTTAAAATAAGTCTTTTGAAACATTTGAAGTAAATAAGTTATAATTGGATACACATATTTTTTATTCTTAAATCTGTTAGTTATAAAATAAAACAATTCAAAAAGACGTATGGACTTTCTTAAACCTCTAATCAAAAGATTTTTTTCCAGTAGTGCTATTGTGTAATAATAATACCCCAACAACTAAATTAACAAGATTTAATAGTGCTCGTGGAAGTAAGCTTGCAATCGGGTGGAAGAAGGAAACAAACATGAATTACCAAAAATCAATTCCTATATTATGAATTGGACAATAATAAAAGCTCATTTCATTTCTTTGTAAGTAATATAGTGGCCGAAATTAAATAAAAGTTGAGTTAATGTTATGGCAAGGTAGAATTAGAGAATCTTACTAGAATTTGACACTGCATTCTTGCCCCTTAGTGTTTCTTGACACTAGTTGTAAGCTAGAGTTTTCTTAGAATATAAAGATTAGCATATGATTCGTATTAAAAAAGGTAATTGTTTAGTTGAATTAATGACGATTAAATAAATTTTTTGATTATTATCTAAAAAAAATAGAGTTTATTATATAAGTTACTAGATTAAACCTGCACGTTGTGCGAGACTAACCGAGAACGTAAACTAAAATTATCTGATAATTAGATTATTATTCATAGTTTATGATAATATAAAAAAATAATCAATTTACAAATGACGTAAATAATAAAATTATTAATTATAAATAAATATATAATATATACTATTATATATGTTAAAGCATGACTAATGAAACGCAAATATTTTTAAATCATAAATATCTTTTCTATAATCTATATATATTGAATATAATATATAATAAACAATCTCATTTAAAACAATGATAATTATCATTAAATTAATAAAAAGCCGCGGTCTAAAGCATATATAAAAATTAAATTTGATTTTGTATAGCTTTTTCACATTGTATGCTATTTTGAATGGGTTTGTGATATGGAACTCATTTGTTTCATCTCAATGTGTGCACAAAATCAAATTTGATTTTGTATAGGTTTTTGAAACCGTATGCGTAAAATCAATTTTGATCTTGTTTAGGTTTCTTTCTATGGAACTCATTATTTTTTGTCTAAATGTATGCATGAAATCAAACTTGATTTTGTATAGCTTTTTACATTGTATTCCTAAAATCATTTATGATTTTGAATAAGTTTCTTTGTATGGAACTCATTTGTTTTGTCTCAATGTGTGCACAAAATCAAATTTGATTTTGTATAAGTTTGACACCATATGCATAAAATCAAATTTGATTTTGAATAGATTTCTTGATATGGAACTCATTTGTTTTGTCTAAATTCTCTATACATAATCAACTTTGTTTTGTCTAAATTCTCTATACAACTTATACAAATTTGATTTTGTATAAGTTTGACAACATATGCATAAAATCAAATTTGATTTCTTGATATGTAACTCATTTGTTTTATCTAAATTCTCTATTCATAATCAACTTTGATTCTATACATAAAGCTGTAAAAACTGAAATCACTAAAAATATCAACACATAATCAAATTTGATTGTAGGCATATAGTCACAAACATACAGGTAACTATAAACTCAATACAAAATCAAATTTGTACAAACAAAGTCACAAAATCAAAATCTCTAAAATCTCTATACATAATCGCATTTGATTATAGACATAAAGTTGCAAAAATAAAAATCACTAAAATATCAACACATAATCAAATTTGATTATAGACATATAGTCAAAAATACACAGGTAACTAAAAACTCAATACATAATCAAATTTGATTGCATAAACAAAGTTATAAAACACAAATTTAACAAATTCAAATTTTAGAATAGATCTATGTACAATCAAGTATGATACAATCAGTAAATGGGCAAAACTCATTATAAAAATTTTAAACAACAACAACCAAAGATACAACTTCTTATCATATAAAAAACAAAAATAAGAGAAAAAAAAACTACAAATCATGGATAAAAATGGTTTGTTTATCCATTTTTTATAAAAAAAAATATAAACTACATAAAATAACACTCTAATAATATCTAAAACATCATCTTCCACTTATTGTTGCTGTTGCTAGTGGTTTGAGATGAAGATCCAGGTTGTGGTGGTGGCGGTGGTGGTGGCGGCGGTCAGATATGGTGGTGGTGGTCACTGTCCAAGGAGGAGAAGAGAGGGAGTGTGTGTGTGTTTCCATCAGGAAAAGGAAAGGGGAAAAGAAATTTTTTTTGTTAAGCAAATTTACATATATGCCCCTCCATGTCTTTTTTTAATTAATGCATTAGTTTCAATCCTAGCCATTGATTGAGATGATCAAATGGCTAGGATTTGGTCCTTGGGTTTCATGAAAAATTAAGGATTCAAAAGAACATTTACCATGTTTCCTAAACTTATTTATGTGCATAGTTAAATACTTACCATAAATCGATAATCCAATAGGAAAGTCTCCCTATCTATACTACTTAATAAAGCAAATCTCTCCCTATTAATTATTTCTGTCTTTGAAATACCTTATTTGCCCTTGGACATTTTTATTCCCATAATACCCTTTCCACCCTAAAATCAGACATGCTCCACTGTCCCTCTTTTGTAACCCGCAATTTTGTTAACGTTGATATGGAAATTACTACCATCAATCGTTGTCACTTCTGCCCACCGCCGCATCACGCAGGTATCTATCTAGTAATAAATAAAGATAAAGACGTACGATGAATGGCAAAAAACAGTGTGTATACTTACCATAAATTATTTTTAACATATCATAAGTTATTTGTGTAAATGATGCGGTTTTAGATCTAGTATACTTGCCATAAATCAAATTAAATATACGTATATGTTTCCTAAACTAATTAAAGTGTATAATTACCATAAATCCGCAATCCAGTAGGATATAGGAAATTAAGTCTCCCTATATATTATAAAGATAAAGACGTATGATGAATGGCAAAAAAAAAACAGTGTGATCGAAATCATCCGTATCGATCCCTAAGAAAAAAAAAAACCACCGGCCAGCGAAAGTTATATATATTGCGAGCGAGAGGGTTTCCATCGATTGATAGATAATAAAATATAATACTCGTATTATATAGATCGAGATAGAGATATGGCAAAAAGAGCAGCCGCTGATGAGTTAGGTACGTACCGAAAAGAAGAAGATGAAGAAGGCCGATGATCATGATCTTCCTCCCGTTGCACTTATTGATACCGATATAATAAAGTACGAGATATTACCGAAACTTTCAGCCAAATCCATATGCCGTTTCAAGTCTGTTTCCAAACCCTGGAAACTGTTTCTGTCGACACATTTGTTTGGAAAGATGCACGTACCGTCTCCATCACATAAACAACAAGACCTATAAACTTGTCTTACTTGATAAGCCCCGCTACCTCCTCAACCTGAACGGTTCATCAGTTACGGTCATCCACTACTGGAAGAAGCTCGTCCCAGGTTTGATTTGGTTTTAGCTGCTTTGGATGGATTGGTATGTCCAGCCTCGACGACAAAAATCTTCACCAGTCTAGCTTTATGGAATCCGTTGACTGGTGCCTGCTACAAGTTGCCGCCTCACCCCAAAGGTTATGATCCCCATAGCGGTCTCATTGGTTTCTATTCCGACTCCTCCAATGACTATAAGCTTGTACATATGGTTTTCTGGGGTGCCGTCGCGGCTTATATCTATTCCCAAAGATTGAATTCGTGGAGAAAGATTGAATTTGTCATTGGCGAGTGTTACTTTGACCAATGGTCGCAGGCTACCTTCTGCGACCATAGTCTTTACTTTTGGGTAAGACACTATGAGCACGATCATGAATACATTATTTGTTTTGATGTGAACACGGAGGACTTCAGGATAATACAATTTCCACCTCTTCCAAGTGGTGCGACCCGTCTTCATTCAAGTTTAGTGGTTATCGACGGATGCATTCACTTGTGTGTAGCCTATAACATTCGTAAAGATTACATATGGTTCAAAAGGGGAAACATGTGGAAGTTGATGCCTGGTGATTCGTGGGTGGAGGTGGCCTATTTCCCAGGCGCTCCAGATGATGATGATGATTTATCGTTGGACATCCCCAACGTATGCATCACTAGGAATGCCCGAGATAGCTGGCTTGCGATTATGGACGGTAACAACAACTCATTTGAAATAATGAACATGGAGGATTTCACATTAAAAGAGCATTCGTGTTCTTCATCTTCGTTAGTTACATATAGGCGAGTCATATATGAGGAGACCCTTGTGTCCCCCAAGCCTCATGATCAAAGTGTGGATGAATCAAAGGTTTAGTTTAGTGATACGTTGCAAACAGAAATTATACAAGTTAAAACTTGGTGTTGTAAATAAATAAGATGCATAATGGCCGGATTATTTACTCGTTTTTTTTTTTTTTTTAACTACTTGTTCCTATCGCTTAAATAACCTGTGGAACTCTTATTACCAACAAAACTGATGCTAGCAAAATTCCAATGTGATACCACATGTAATGAAACATGAATCACCATGCTGATGCTTGCAAGAAAGAGACCGGTAAAGGATAGTCAAGCATATCATATAAAAGTTATAACTTCCCAGTTTACAAAACAAAACATGCAAATATATTCAATCGAGAATATAATTGAGAATTGAGAGTTAATTTCTAAAAAATACATTAACAGAAAAGGCTAAAAAGCCACTTGCAGGTTCAAAAACTAAAACACTATATATATATATATAATATATTCATTATTTAAGAATGTAGATCACCATAAAATTTCCAAATCATCCCACTTGCAGCAAATTAACACATATAATATTACTCCTAAGTCCATATGCCATTCTAGACGATCACCATCCACTTACGCTTTGACAAAACCATTCTTAACGGCTTTCTTCACCCTGTTTGAGAAATTAGAGTCCTCGGAACTCAAGAATGTTTCTTTTTGTAATTGAAGTAGCACCAACAAGCTGAGTTAATCAGCTGGAGTATTAGTTTTAGAACGCTTGACCCATAATGTCAAATGATTATATAACATTCACATAGAGAACCAACCACCACTTGTATAGCAAAAGCTTAATTATAATATGAAGATGCTAACGTGTAATATATGATGAGTATCAATTAATTAACAAAACAACATGGTTAATTAAATTACGTTTTTTTTTAAAGAAAATCCTTGATATTGCTTTCTGATCTATAAAAAACGTATAGAACTTCCTCTTTTTTCATGGAATAATCAACTCCTTTAACGTACCCTTTTTGCCGTGTGTTTTTTTTTTTACTATAAACTTTGGACGACAAAGCCTTCAAATATATGAGTTACTAAACAGATACATCAGAGAGTTTACAAGACTTGTTTTATTATTCTTGAGCTCATCTAAATACATCACGTTTTACTCTAACCAATACATAGTTACTAAACTAATGAAGCCAGCAAAAACTCATAATTGCATTCAAGCATTACATCAAACGGTTGGTGTGCATCGTAAGTTCCAACTAAAACAATCAATATTTAACAAACAAATTAAGCCAAAAAAAAAAAAAAATCAAAGAATAAAAAACTATTAGAGTATACAATGCGATTAAAAAAAAAAGAAACATAAATTACTTTCACCATTCATCTTAATGTTGATCATAATTCGACCATCCAATTTAGAGCCGGTTGTACTTTTCATCATTTATAGCTTTCTGTACGAGAAAAATGATTAAAATTTATAGATACTAATTACTAAAATTTGAAAAAAACTTCATATATCAAAATAATGAATTTGTTTTGGTAGATTTATACAAAAAGAATATTGATAATGCTTTTACGGATATAAATAAGGGGAAAAAAAAAGATAATTTTTTAATAGGAAAATGATGTCAAAAAGGTTTTTTTTTACAAACCTACTTAAATTATTTTTTACACATGTCAAAAAGTCCATCATGATTTTAATGGTTTGTGAGAGCAAACCTACGATAGAAATCATATTTGTTGGATGATTTTGTTCTCACAAACCTACTTAAATTATTTTCTACACATGTCAAAAAGTCCATCATGATTTTAATGGTTTGTGAGAGCAACATCATCCAAGCAAAATAATGTTAACATTATCCAAGTTATCAATAATAAGGTTTTTTTTGAAAAAGATATAGATAGAATTAGAAAAAAACAAAAACGGTGTTGAAAAAGGAGTAAGAGAGAGGAGGGATCATATACTTTTACGGAAGGGGATTCCCTCAAGTTAGCCTAATATGACTAGTCATGTTAGGCTAATCTTGGCCCTTGGATGAAAATCAAGGGTCAAGATTCAAAGATAATGATTGAATCTTAGCCCTTGATTGAAAATCAAGGGTCAAGATGTCCCCAACTTGACTCAAGTTATAAAAATAACTTGAGGGAATCTTCCTCCTTATTTTAAAGGGTTTAAGTGGTTCTAATTGTATTTCCAACTTCCTATTTTAGTTATAGGACAAGATTTTAGACCCGTGTCCAACACTGGACACGGGGCTTACGATATTATCAATATTAGATTTTCATACAAATAAGTTATAGGATGGCTAGATTGTTATAACATAAGACAATAGTTTATTTCATTGGAGGATCTGTATTATTTCTCTTTGATACTAGAATACTTTTTCTTTTTCAAACTCAATTACTCAAATGTGATTTCTATCGAGAGAACCATTTCACTTTTGTTATAGGGATAATGACCTGTGGAGGTAGTGAATTATGACAAAATGTCTATGTTATGCATTGATCTAATCGGGAGGTCTATGTAATGTAACGAACTTACCAAAACGGTCTAACTGATGCATGTTACCGGGTAATCTACAGGTAGCCGGTTACCATCCATTTTTTTTAAACTTGGGATAATAACCTGTGAATGTAGTGAACTATGACAAAATGTCTATATTATGTACTGATCTAATCGGGAGTCTATGTTATGTAATGAACTTACCAAAAACTATCTAAGTGATGCATGTTATTTATTGTTTCCAACTCCTCCCGGGTATTTGAAAACTTGTATTTTCTTGTTTCCATTTAGTTATTTATTAATATTCCGAAAAGAGAAATGATTAATTATGAGGTCAAGGGGATTTGATCTTTTCAGCTTTAGTCTTGTAATGGATTCTTCTAAGTTTGTTGTTTTGTTGCTTTAACTAAAATCTAGCAATTAGTTATTCTTTCCCATTTCAATTCTAAGTTATGCCTCAAGAAGCCATGTAAGAATACGTCCTCTAGTGTGAAGTCCCTCACTCGATGGTTTAACCCACAAGTATAGAATACAACAAGTCAAGTAAGCACTAGATTGGACTAGTATAAATGCGATAAGTCAAGTAAGCACTAGATTGGACTAGTATTACAATAAATATAAATGCAAGAATATATATAAAGTAATACGTACTTAAGCAATATAAAGATAAGCAAGTAAAGTAAATGATGAGACACAATGTAATTTTCAAGTGTATTTTATTTATTGATGTTAAATAAAATACAAGGTTGTTGCGGAACTAAGATATTACAAAGTAAGTATCTAAACAACCTTATGAATTACAAGTGATCTAATATTTGCTAAATAAACTCTTTTGATCGAAATACTTAAAGTTGTGAAGTATAACTGTTTAGATCGGTAGTATTTGAACAATTTCACCAAATTGCAAAAGTGTAATTTGGACGAGGGAAGTGACTTGGTATTTATAGGCAAAAAGAATAAATATAATATCCTTTTTGCCGTGCAAATATGGTTACATGCATTTAAGGAAATTACTTTAATTCCTTAAATGCATTGATTAAAGTACAAGAATAAAGTCACTTGATAGTGATTTGTCTTCTAATTAACCAACCACTTTTACATGCGTGTAACGCTTATCTTTTAACCTTTGGGTACAAAATTAAGAATCGTGTATATTATGCATGCAAATAGTCCTTTTGACACACAAAGCATATTAAATCACCTTTGAGCAGAATTAATACACTTAGTGTTCATTATGTAAAAGGAAAAGATCGCAACATGAGAATCACATTTGACCTTTGGGCACAAATGATAAAACCATGTACATTAGTGTGAAGCCCCTAAATTATGGGGTTAAAATTTTAGGGACAAATTTTGCCATAAAATTTTTTATCTTTATTTTCCCTTTTTTTTTAATGAAAAAATCATATTTGATAAGAAGAACTTAACAAGTTATGATTTAACTCGACAAGGTCGAAATTAATAAAAGTTGGTCTTAATTTTTAGCAAAAAATGAATGAGGCCGAGGTCAACACATTAGTAGTCGAACTCAACTTTTATAGCTAGATTAAGCAAGTTGAACTCAACCGGAAGAGAAAATTAATTAAGGTTGATCTCGACTTAAGTATATGTAAGGTTCAATTCAATAATTATAAAGATAAGGTCGAATTCAATAAAGACTAAATCAAAATAACTTATTTCATCGAATTTAATAAAGTCTACCTCAAAATCTTAATATAAGGTCTTATACAATAATGCAATAAGGTCGAATTCAATAAAGACTAAATCAAAAACCAACTTGAAATAAGGTCGAATTCAATAAAGACTAAATCAAAAAACGACTTGAAATAAGGTCGAATTCAATAAAGACTAAATCAAAATCGACTTAAAATAACGTCTAATTTAATAAAGCCTAAATCAAATAACTAACTTATTTCATCGAATTCAATGAAGTCTAAATCAAAAATCTAACTTATTTCATCGAATTCAATAAAGTCTAAATCAAAAATGACCATTAAAGTCGAATTTAATAAAAAATTAAATCAAATACAACAATAAAATAAATAAATAAATAACATCTCGCATCAGTTTTGAACGGCCGCAAACCAAAACTAATGGCGCGTTTGGTTCGCGGAATGTTTTTGGAAGGAATGGAATCTTTCATAGGAATTGGAATCTGAAGGAATGGAATTTGACAGAATGTTTTTGATTTTTTGAAGATTCAAGTGAGGGACGGAATGAGATTTCTTCCCCCATTCCCAAGGAATGGAGATTCCATCAAATGAGGGAATGTTAACATTCCAACGGAATGTGATTCCTCCATCTTTAACCAACCAAACACACTAAGGAATGGAATTCAATTCCAATTACATCAGATTCCATCAAATTTTGTGAACCAAACGCGACCTAATAGTTATTTTCACAATATTGGTTCATTAATTATACAAGATGATCAAACCATTTGTATTTGGTTTTACATTTTCAGCGGCTGACATAAGATCAAAATAAGATCCAACCAACTTAATATCAAATAACTATTACCGTTTTAGATCCAAAGAATTATTTCGGTCGAGCATTATTTTCTTTAGACCATTGTTTTCCTTAGACCATAAACGATTAGATCCAAACAATATAAGATCAAAATTATTTCGGTTGTAGAAATCACATTATTGGTTTTTAAAACAATACAAACCATTAGATCGGTTAAGAACCATTTGACTCATGATATCACATGTTGGAAATAATATGATTTGTATTGTAAATATAATGAAAACATGATAATAATAATGTGTACCTGACGTCTAGAGGACCTTGTAAGAGCAAGAATGTATGCCATTGATGTCGGATTCCCAAAACGAGATGATTGATTAAAGATGGGATGAGGAGAGAAAACACACACACAATTATGGTGGAAGATTAGTCTTAAAAATGTTGTACATGCCTCTCTATTTATAGAGAGTATTTACAACTTTAGCCCCTAGTGTTTAGTATGTGCAATATAAGTCCCCATAGTTCCAATCATCTAATGGGAAACCCTATACTATGTCTTTAAGAGTAAATACGCCCATCGTATATTTACTAGACATAGGGATTTCAGTTATCATCAATTATCATATCACGAATAATAAACGATCAGTGATGGTCACATTTAACGTGGTTCCAACACATCTGTCGTATATTTCTAACTTTAACAACTTGAAGCTAGAAAAGATCACTAAACCGCTTCAGATGCCCCACCTTTTCAACCTTATAATCTTACATATTTCCCGTGCTTCTGCTTAGGGTAACTCCTACTTGAATCTAATTATTGTTATGGCCAATGAAATATGTTTAAGTAGCTTATAAGAATCCTGTTTTCCATAACTAAACTCACATAATTTTCTTACATGTTCATAGTTGCGATTTTTCCTACTTAAGTCTCGATGTTGCCTTCTATTCAGGTCAGTACAGACAATCGATCTTCAGGGACTGTCGTATTATTAAACAACTTTATTTATAGAAGTTAACAGTGGCATACATTTTGAGTCCATTCCCGTGTGTCCATTGCGTAAGCTAGAAAAGCTTCTCTCGATTTATTGTCGAGAGAATAGCTATTTATAGGAATTGCAAACATGTATCTGTAATCTAAGTTGTGACCAAACGAACCCAGTTTGTTGTTTATAACATCAGTTTTTCCACTCCAAGTCGATTGACTGTGTCAAGTTATAAATAGTTGATGTTTCTTGAATTTTATGATCTACAAGTTTGTTATCAGCCTTAATATATGTTTTCTCTCTTTTGTAGTGTTTTCTTTCTTAAGGGAAACCCAAGTTTTCATTTACTTATGTATGACATTAGAAGTGTGTGACTTGAAGTTCATCAAATCTCTTGAAACATTAGTATCTGTCTTGATGCATGGCTTCCTAAAAGAATCTTTATATATATACCCACTTGATGCATTACTTGGCTACTGATGTGCTGCATCTTTTATAAATGTTTTGGATCCTTGCAAGTAAAACTTCCTTCCAGGGAGGTTCTTACTCAAAATGTTGCAAGAATATCACTTAAGTTTTTATAACCATTAAGGGATTCATGCCTGTTAACAACTGTCTTTAATGTTCTAATCTTTTTGCTTAAATTTTTCTCCCGGGTAATTCCTCAAGTAACTAAAGGATTGGAAGGGAGAGGTTTTGGATGATTGGTGGTCATTATCTAATGATCATTATTAAAATAGAGTTCTGTCTTTTCAATTTTCAACAGGATAGAATGATATAGTCCTATGAAACAATTCTAATTAAATTTTTAAAAACCCGATAATAAAATACATGCAAAAAATATATTTAAAACACGACGTGCGTAGCACGGGTTTTTAAGCCCTCGTTTCATTAATGATGGTAATGTTAAACGCGATTATCTGAATTGTAAATAGGTTATCATAATGTGCCATTGTTAATTCTATTCGGTTAGGGGGGAGGGAGCCGGAGAGCTCAACCCTCTCAACCCTCAATTTTATCTAATCAAATTACTCCACCTCATTTCAACCCTCCAACCTTTTTTCAACCTTTTTTAGTGGCATCCGAAACTCCCAACCTTTTCTTCACATTTTAATAAGTTATCCTTAACTTTATAAACTTTACATAACTAATCCTTTTTAATTTATAACTTTTATTAATAGCCAAATATTACATAACACTTAAAAACATTACATTTTAAAAGTAAAAACACACACGTACGTAATAAAAACACACAATGCATAACTTAAAAAAAACATAACTACTCTTGATTCTCATCATCGTTGATTGACATATTTCCTAATCCACGGTACGCACGTTCGTTGAGCCACCACTTGTCGTGTTCCGTGCATTTGACTTCATCCATTGTTTTGTCTTCCCCGCAATTGTCGTGGTACGATTCGGCCCAAGTGCATTGGTTACCCAACGTGTGACTGTCGATCAAGTGAATGACTTCTTCATCAAATGCCCCTAACCGAAAACCACCAATGACGGTCGATCAAGTGAATGACAGTATCATGGCTGATATCCTCGACCACCGAATGTTCAAAGAGGAACTTGTTGCCGTTGGTCAAAAACTAAAGGCGAAGAGGCAATGGTGTAAAAAAGAAATCGATTATATACAAACCGGACATTGTACTAATCTTGAGTGTCAATACTTTACTTATTTGCAGGGTAAGATCGACAAAATTGAAAAAACTATAGAAGAATTTGCTGATGCGGTCATCAACTTGAACCATTTGATCATAAATGCCGAAACAGTTTACGAACAAAAAAAATAAGTGTTCAATATGTTGTAATGTTAAGTACTTTTAATTATGTTGTAATGTACTCTTTTAAATAATAAAATGTCATTTTAAGAATTTATATGAAGTGTGTGTTGTGTTTTTGGAAGTTTAAATGGGTAAAATATATAAGAAAATAAAAAAAATAAAGAACTTTCATATACTTGCCACTTCTGGCCCCTGGCTTCCTCTTTCTTCCCCTCCTAGTCCTCCAACGGTCAAAAGAAGTTTCACCAACTTGTCACTTTTGGCCCCTTTCTTCTCCAACTCTCGGCGAGCTCCCATCTCGCCCGGCCCAGCTCTCGCTCAACTCGCTGGACTAGCAGCCGAAGCTCTCCAGCTCTCTCGCAACTCGCCCCCATCTCCCTCAACCCTCTCCTTCGGCTCTCTCCCCTTAGTATAATGTAGACATGCATGGTGATTAATGATAGAGTGGAGTTGTAAAGATTGTTTGCATAATTATGACACTAATCCTATCTTTTATGAATGTAACCTGATCGTTTTTTGACACTTCAATTATGATGTTTATTAATTGGATTCATGGTAATAATGATGATTATAGAAGGATAAATATATGATGAACGGGTTTTTTCTTTATAATTTCGGGTGTTCTTTATTCGTATCATTAAATAAGAATGATTTTTCAAAATCATTGGGCCATTAGTGCAAGAATGGTTTTTGATAATTAATTTATGAGGAAATTGATCGGGCCATTAGTGCAAGAATGATTTTTAGTTCATTTAGTTTTAAAGTTAACATTCATTATAGTTGTCCAGACTCATTAATGAAAGTTTTTTGTAGTGGGTCGGTTTTGGAATGTTAAGTATATCATTCGAGGCTTTCCGATTTCACTAACGCTATTACCTTTAAAATCACAATCATCCGTTTTTCTTTCTATGCACCAAATAATTTCATCTTCAATTTGGATTCCGTATGATGATTTCAAAATCCTACTTTTTATCTTCCTCTTCGTCATCCCGTTTTATTTTCTCTTTTTAATTTCAAAATCATATGATTTTTAAGTTCTGATGCCTCCTCATTTTCTTTTCTTTTATTTCTTTAAGGTAATATAATAAAGATTAAAGAAGCCGTTGACGAAAACCTCACCTGACTCGAATTTCTTGCAAACATCCCTACTTAATTGTAGTTTACGGCTTTTTTCCTCTTACTTTCATTTATACCAACTTAATTTGTATAATTTTATACCTATTTATCTTATTCAAATTATTTTTGTTTCAGGTTTTGTATATGAATTTGGAGCTTCTTTAACAAATTTGTTTCAGGGAGAAATTATGATAATGAACTTTAGTTTGGTAATTTTTTATGTTGTCTCAAATATAACTTTTTTTCCTTGAAGTTTTAATGGGTTTTCGGTTTCAGATGATGAATATGGTAGGTTAAATCAGCTCCTTAAATTGGAGGTGGCAAGGCAGGTTGATCTTTGTTTATGTTACATGTGGTTTTTAATCAAAAACATATTTGCAAATTTGTGCAGTTAGAAATTCCAAAGAAGTTGTTTGAATATAATATGTTAAATGCTTTGATAGTCCCTTTCTTGAATATAATATGTTAAATTCCAAAGAAGTTGTTTGAATCTTTGATGAAATCGGGCCCATTATCCCACAGTTACATGATGGTAAGTGTATCAAATTGTATGAACTCACTTTGCAAATTTGGTTTGTTTATCCTCACACATGGTTTTTATTCGGAGTTTTTCAAGCTTATGAATGAAGTGGAAAATGAGGATTTAGTGTTTATCCTTGAGAGTATTGGTGACAAGTTTGGTGTGGAGATGGCACTTTAATATTTTCATTTGTTTGTCGTTTTGATATCATATTCTGCATGCATGTGCTATTACAGACAAAAGAGGTTAGGATTTACATATATATATATGCTTCAATTCATGGGTGATCCTGGTGTTGCTAAAAGTCAATTTTTTAAGCGCATAATTAATGTTGCTCCATTAGGGGGCTATTTTTTGAGTAATGGAATTGGTTATGGTGATGCTATTTTCACTTGCACAAAGTGACTAGACAGAAAATAAGATGCTTAACTAAAGAGCCAACGGCCATTGCATTGATGGTCATGTGTTTTCAGATTATATGTATCAACTTCTTGGGTTCTTAGTTTTCACAAAGTAAGAATTACTTCAATTCATTTGTATGTAAAGGATATAGGAATGTTGGTTGATACATGTCACCAAACGTACGTATGAAAAACATTTATGTAATAACCATCAGAAATAAACACGTACGTACATGTATATATATGATCATAATGCGTTTTTGGTATTGATTGTATTTTATTTCGATTTCGGGGTCGAAATCATTTTAAGTGGGATATAATATAATAACCCGAAAATGTTTAGGGTTTAGAATGAGCTTATATGCTAGTAAAATGGCGTATATCATAAAATTAAATAAAATATGAATACATTGCTTAAAATAAAAAAAGAAGATATGAACTATGACTTTGTCAAAAAGATTTAAAGTTCCACAACTATCTGACCTCAGAAAACTTATTACGTGGCCACCTAAATTTGTTAACATCTACTAGCATGGTACCCGCGCGTTGCAGCGGATACAATTGACACCGCAAATTAAACCGATGTGCACCTGCATCAATCTCTATAAGACTGCTAATAAATTCTTATTCTATGTAAATTTGTTGATATATGCCACTATAAGCATAAATTATGAACATCTAAGGTGTATAAGAATTGATTGCTTTTGTTAGTTATTCCATTCGCATGACACATAAACATACACATGCATACATAAAATAGTTTCATCAACATTAAGATAAAAATCAACAAACATATTCTGGCATAGTGAAACACAATCATATAGTCATAAAACAACAGCTATATGTCATAAAAACACAATTATACATAAGAGATCAAACTCGATCTTGCGATCAAAAGAGCACCAAACAAACAGCCTTAACTGAGAAGCTTCAGGAGGTATGCTCTATGCATGGCCTGAGAATCAAGCTTCCAATCATTGTGGTTTTATCTTGTAAATTAGAAGCTAGTCAACACCATTGGTCTATGATCCATTACAAAATATCCCGATAAAAGTCAAAGAAAAAGCCCCATGTCCACAAGAAGCAGCAAGTACATGTGCAAGTCTGTCATCAGAGAAGAAGAAAACAAAATATATGTAGTAGATGTTGCAAGACCATTATAATCGGCCTCCAAGTGATGGTCCTTGCAAGTTAATTTGGGTTTGTTATAATCTTGAACGGGTCAAACGGGGAACATAGAATGATAAAAAAAAAAAAAAAAAGGTCAAAATGGAAACAGATTGAACAGGTTGACACTATGCAAACAGACTCCTAAGTGGTTTTATGGGGGAAAAAAAAAAGAAGACAAACTTTATTGTAATGAGAATAGACTTTATTTTTACTAATTGGTTTTATAAAGTGGGTGAAAACTGTTCCATGTCAACCTAACGACCCGCACCAAGATTACCTGTTTTGACTTTTGATTTGTTAGCCCACCAGCCCATCACTACCTCTAGTGCACTCTGCACTCCTAACAGTGTTTGAGTCTTGAGAGAGAGCTGGTGGATAGACGGTATCCACTCTTGAAGCCATAAAAATAGATAGAGATATAGCTCAGTAAACATCGGAATAGATCATGGGAAAAACATATTCATATGTAAACGGTAAGCAGGAACCAAGCAAAAAGGATATAACCACATTGGAGTCTGCTATATGTTTTTTCTACAGCCAAAGGATGTAGGACTGTGAGAAAGTAATACAAATTCCCTGCTAAAATTCCACACACATCTGGCCAAATTGGTGGACCAAATATGACATCTAGAGCAAGCATGGCCCATGGCATATAGAATGCTTGCAAGTCAATAACGGACATGATGACTCAGAAACAAATAAAGAAAAAACAAATGAAGGGTTTTGAGACTTGTAAAACCGTAGTCAATCACATAGGATTTGTTTGCCAATATGTCATTTTGTCAATAAACAAACATATACCATACAAAAAAGGTATACCTAAGTTGCAAAAGGGCATTTATGTTGATATTGGCCGTTGGAAATTATCTGCTCCACACATAGAGAAGCATAAACACCAGTGATCCTCCCATAAAGAACGACTTAGAGAAAGGAATGACATCCAATACCTAAACAATTAAATATGCAAGTAACTGGGTAAATTTATGGGTGATAGTAAATAACGATAACATGGAAAGTTCCAAAAGAAGAAAAAAAATAGATGTTGTAGATGGCGGTTGCCAAGCCATTAGAATATGCAAGCCATTAGAATCAGTCTCCAAGTGATAGCAGTTGCAAGACAGTGTCATCACAGATAAGAAAAAAAAATACATGGAATCAACCCACAAATTTGTTAGATGTGGGATAATGGCATAATGCATTGGCCTTTTCATTCATTTGTCTAGCTTTTTCTGAGAATTGGACCGAATTAGACAGCCATTTTCCAATAGATTTTCTAATGATGAGATTGTGTTTTCTTTACAGATGTTACCAAAGAATAGAATCAGTTATACCTTTTTTCAGCAGATTGTATATCTACTAACTATGCTGGTGTAAACAGAAAAGAAAACAACAAAATATCATTTTTTTTCACAGCTTTTGAATCACACTAACAATCTATCTATTACATTATCAACGAAGGGGGAGGACATGGAAGGAGTAGCAGTGACAATGAGCTTTGTTGATGGAGAACATGTAACATCAGTCGGCAAGGGCTGTCATTATGAATAGAGAATTCACCCACAATTTCATTTGGATAATGCATAACTCCCTAGTCATTACATATATATACCCATCTAACAAAATTGGTAATCACTGCCCATTAGCCATTGAAATAATTCTAACATATTGTCAGACAAATCAATGCATTCACAACATAACGAAAATACAAAATGGTTATAACGTAAAATTCTCCCTAAATTGTTCCCGATTTTGCAAGGAGAGGGCTATGAAGTTCAAAACAAAAGTAGAGAAACACGACTGCCAATTTCATCCGGTAAGCTTATTTCCTTAGACAATGATATACAAAGCTTTTCATTTGTTTATGAAGAAAATGATATAAAACACCAGATTTATAAAGAAAATGATATACAACCGTTTCATCTGTTTTCTTTGTGTGTTGTTGATCCTGTTTAAATCCATCCGCCTTTACAAAGACATCTAAGCAAACGTCTAAATCCATAACTCTCTCCGTGCCTTACACTTATTCTCCACTATCGAATGACTAAATTCATTTACCAGATTATAGATCACGAAACTAAAAAGCAGCTCACCTCTTTTGAATATATGAGTAAAAAAAACAACATTTGACATACCTGCTACATGACCAATTCAAGATAAACATACGAAATAATGATCAAGACTTTATACCAAACCCATATATAAACATATAATCAGATTAATTGCATAGAGGTGAAGATTACGGAAAAACTATATAATAAGAAAATATAAAATCAAAATTTAACAGATAAAAAATGTAAACATAAAAAGCAAAACCTGGTTGATGTATAAATCTTCCTTTTCTTACCCAAATCTGAAAAATATAATAATTACAAGATTAGAAGAAATAATCGATAAGACCCCAAATCTGAAAAATATAATCTTTTAATTTTCTATAAAAAGCAAAAACAAAAAAAAAACAAAAAAAAAAAAAAAAAGGAAAAAAAAAAAACAATATTAAGAACAAATAATTGATTAAGAAAATTAAAAGATTATATTTAAAAAAATAAGATTTCGATTTGATACATCATATTTGTTTATGGTGGTGGTGATTGGCGGCAGTTTCGGATTTGTGTGAAAATGTAAAATCCATATTAATCAGGACCTCGATGAGAGATTGAGAGATGATGGTGGTGATTGTTGGTGGTGCATCCATAGTTGCCGCGAGGGCTAATGGTGCGGTGATGGCCGCCGGAGATAGAGATGAAAGGGTTTTTGAAGAGTGGAGGAAAGGGTTTTTGGAGAGAAATAGAAAGGGGAGGGAGATCGACAGATAGTATGAATAACGCAGGATGGTGGCTGAGGGTATTTTTGAAAGAAAAAATATGCTGAATTTGATAATCTCAATACCCTTTATAAGGGTTTATAGAAAATAATTAAGTATATTATTTAGTAACCGTACTTGAGAGATAATCACAAAGGTGAGAGGTGGTCAAGATAAAATCCCGAACTATCGGCCAAATCACTTCATTATCGGGTTAAATTTGATTATATATATAGAACACCCTGATTAATTTCCTCGTTCACTCTTATAACAAACCTCTTATATCAATCATTCACGTAAAACACCACACACCTTAGGGTAAATGTGAGAGAACGACAGTGGTTGACACACATCAGGGTGTCGATTCTGGCATGGAGGTTAACGACTGAAAGAACTTCGTTCCAAGTACGCTTTATTGAATGATAATGACAGGAGTATATTATGTGTCAAGGTACTAAATAAATAAGGGCTGCAGTCTGTAAATATATTGGCATGACAGTTAAGTAACTGCCATCGTTTGTAGCCGTTCAGGATAGACACAACGGTTCATAGTACCGTTTGGTGTCCTATAAATATGTTATGTACGTTATGTAAAACTCATCCCCATTTGTATTTATCTATTATTTACTCTCTATATATTTATCCTATTATTCTGTTATATCTACGACTTTGTTCATCAAATATGACAATGCCATATTACAGAAGAAAGACCCCAATGGGTCACAAAGACTTCTGGGATTCAAGGCAGATTTGCAAGAGCAATCGAAGGCCATTGAACTTTCTACACGCTTCGCGTTGCTCATGTCTAATTCGTTTTGAGATCTTTTCGAGTTTGTTTCGATTACAAAGCTGGATGTTTGTCAGCCAAGGTATATATATATACATGTATGCTTTAATTCGATCAACCCGTTGGGAATAATAATAATTTTTTTTTTTAAATTCTGTTGAGTATACATATCTGAATCGTACGTTCCTGAAACCCTTCTGTTAATTAGCTGCTCACGTAGTAACCCCAACGAACTTTTCGAATCATAAAACCAAATAAGGACGAGGAACATGACCATGCAGATGCATGATTAAAGTTCTTTTACTATTATATTATTACATATTATTATTTACAAACCACATATCCATAGATGATATATATATATATATATATATATATATATATATTTAAAACACATATGTCAATGGGGCTGGGATTTTGTGAAATTAAAAGAATACTAAGAGGCTACGATGAGTGTAAATTGCTGAATTAACTTATTTCATTCTCTTTTACATGAGCTAAAATATATTTTTGAAATTGACAAATTCATAACTTTGATTTAAGAAAAACCTTGTTGAACTATGGTGCTTTGATATATGTTTCATTTGAGTTAATGCATTGTGAAAATACTTGTGGTGTAAGGTTGGATTTTTGTGAAACTTGTGAAATTGTGAAACCCTTTAGTTGTAGACAGGAGTTAGGAGTACCGAGTTAACTACCAGTGGAGGTACTACAGGCATGTCATTGTGGCGACCAATGGCATGACACTATCTGTGGCAGTGTGATCAGTCCACGGCATCTCCACCTTTGTTATATGATATGTGATATGTGATTATGCTTGTGGGAGAGCTTTATAATTATTTGTGGAGGCGTATGGATGCATCCTATGCTAGGATATGTTATGATATGATTATTGTACGGATGTGTGATGTAGTGCAATACATACCTTCCGGGTTGGTACACTCGGAGGCGCGCATATGGTGTATTAACTTTCATTGTGATATTATTATTATGCACCGAGAGTGTGCACTTTGGATATTGATATGTATATAGGGATACTCGGTATAAAACAACCCAGATCTTTTTCTTTACTCGGCCTTAAAATATTTTTACTCTGGTGTTAAAGATGATACTTGATGGAGACTTTTGGAACTAAAATGATTTGATTTAATCTTCCTTCTTATTTCATTATATCATTATTATTGTTTATTGTTATCAACATCCGCGCACTGAGCAATTGGCTCAGCCGCAGTTTTTCTTTCCCTGCGGCAGGTTTACTAACACAAAAAGGATAAAAGATTTATAGCTGGCTTTCGCATAACTAAACCTGAAAGATAGGCTTGAGAGATGTCATACATAGAAGATTCGAGAGATCTTGAGATTGACGACTACTTTAGCATATGAAACTTTGTAATGATATTTAGAGGATTTTTGTATAGAATGCTCTGTTATAGAATATTAGTATTGATTTAAGTTGCATAATGATACCCCATCTTTAAAAAAGAGATTTATGGGAAAGTATTACAGTATTATTAAACCATTAAAATATCCTTTCCTTTGGAGACAGAGGTCATGGGTTCGATCCTCATCCCATGCAATAGAGAGGCTGCTTCCAGTTTTTTACCTAAATGGTAGAAAAGGCCCTCCAATCTTTGCATGGGATGAGGATCGAACTCATGACCTCTGTCTCCAAAGACAAGGGTGTTTACCACTGGTGAAGATTCGAGGAAGCCATGTTTTTTTTCATCTCTTTTTTATGCTCTTGCTCATATTATTAAACCATTAAAATAATGTCTTCCTTCTTATATTTGTAACATAAATCTATGATGATAGATTTCTCCGTCGTCTATCATGTATTCAAACTACCTTTTTTTTTAAGTATTATTGCATCACATGAATCAGAGGATGAGATGGGTAACCAAAAAGCCATTATACCACTCTGGTTGCAACGTCAATTATCGGTTTTGATAATTACAAAAGCAATAAATAAACTCGAAATATAGATCGAAGTCTCCATCCCGGAATAAACTGATTCGAAAACGGATCGATGCATAAACGAAAAAAAGTGAATATAAATTTCTGGAATGTGAAGTTTCATGAGAGTGAAAATAATATGAATTTAATAATACTCGTAACTTTTAATTTCTTATTAGGGGCATAACAGGAATTATGATAAGAAATTGTGAATTTAATTTTCCTTTGACAGATGTAAACTATTTATAGTTAGGCTAATCTTTAGGTTTATTTAGTTAGGCCTCCCTATCATTTCTCTAAAAACAAAGCTATCGAAATGTGTGCAAGTACAATGTTGGGTTTTGGCTTATGATTTACAATTTGGGCCTTGCATGTCTGCTTTCCATACATATGAGAGGTTACCCTAACTTCTTTTTTTTTTTTTCGGTCCATATCCATTCAATCACATTCACATATTGTGTCGCTTATGTCATCAAATGTTTTGTCCACGTATAATTGCTGCCTACCTATTTGTCAAATTTGGTCATCTCTCAATATAAGGTTAAAGTCTAAAACACTAAATTAATATCTAACATTACGCTTACTTTTTATTAACTTAATCTTTTTTACAACCAGTAGATATAATATTCATATAAAATAGACTTTATGTATATGCATATATGTTATATGTTATTTTTTTTTCATGTAAATACTTTTAGACTAGATATAGAGTCAAATATCTTATTGTATCATCATTAAAAGAATGACCTATATATTACATAATTATACATTTGTTTTTTTTATAAAAAAAAATAGGTCAATGTCAAGTTAGTCCTTCTAAGTGTATGATGTTTTTGAAAAGAAATTATAAATTTTACCATAATAAACATAATGTTTCCCGAGACAACGTCCGAGTGACATATCTTGTTAAATATTAATAACAATTATCAATTCCGTACATTGTTGTATGTACATTACATTTGAAATCAATCAATTATATATAATTTACTCGCGCTAGGCGCTCACTTTTTTTTGTCTGGGTGGAAGCTGGCGGCGGGGCTTGCTTATGACATTTTAGGCTTTGCTCTCACGGAAGCCAACTCTTTAGAAAGCCAACTGTAATACTTATCTTGATAAGTTTGATTAATTTTATTGATGTTTCTACCTAAGATTCACCTAAAAAATTAAATGGATTTACCACAAACTAGAAACAGGAACAAAAATAATACTTCCTTTTTCATGAACAATCCATCAAATCTTGATCTTTAATTCAATACAAACCTAACATTCAAATACAATGCTTACAAACTAATAATATCACTATTATAAATACATATCTTCAATCAAGTTGGATGATCAAAAAGGTAGAGTATATGATCAAATAAGTTGGATGATCAAAAAGGTAAAGTATATAATCAAAATTTGTTCACTTATGTTTTTTTTCTCAACATCATTTGCTTACATTTCTTAAAACCATGATAGGTATTGCATCTTTGCTGCTACCGGGAAAAATATAACACATAGCCATTTTGTTATACTATTGGATCTAATGAAAGATAGCTCGAGCCGTATAAAACAAAATACGCACTTGGCCACATTGATGCAAAGGGATGTTTCACTGCATGAACACATTCATCAACTATATTACACTGAAATAACTGTTAATGTGAGATGAAACCTAAAAACCGTCGATCAAAAACACTTACCTACGCGTATCCCAGGACCACTTATCTAGTCGTGCATCGCACGGGGATGCACTCTAGTATTTAATATGATTAATTGATTATGGAGTATTAAGCATTTATTTTCTTATGATAAAGTTTAGTAAAAAGTTACATTTTAACTATTCCAAATGTACTTTGTAAATGACTAGCATGATGTCCGCGCAATATGACGGCGACGGTGACAATGCGGTGGTAACGGGTAGTGGCGATTAACGATGAAAATGAGTAGTGTAGGCTATTTATGTACAAGGTAATTAATACAATAGTTAGTGAAATTATTCTAAAAATTGAAGAACTGATGGTAGACTTTTTTTCAAAGGTATTTTAGATATATTAGTGAAGATAATTAATTTAGTGAATAAAGAAGAAGACGATTTGAAAAAAAAATAGGGGTATTATTGTCATTATTGCATAGAGTAATTTTAACATTTTCATAAATAAAAGAGGCTATTCTTTTATATGTAGTTATAGATACAGATATGTACTTCAATTGTCACATTGTAGTTTGCTTCTTAAAAAAAATACACATAACATTAATATTACGATGATACCTAAGGCGTAGGCAAACTGTGTACGCTAAGAGCCAGCAGTTTTTTGTGTTAAAAATGGACGCCGGGGCGCAGACTCCCGAATAGGGAAGGCCAACAAATGTCAGGACTTAAAGGCATCTAGCAGTTTACACGTTCCTTTATATGTTGGGGTTCATGTTACATTCGTACAATAAAGAAACATAAAGGCAGTAATAAAAAGGGATCTACGAAGTTCAAGAGATTCAAGAATGAGAAGCAACTATAGGAACATCATCAAGAATAAAGGGGCCAAGTTTTCCGGCCCTAAACAGTGTAAGAAATTTCTTAGATACCATCATACGAGCCTCATTTGCTTTATTCGAGATCTTCAATGCCTTCTGCAATGCTGTAAACTGTTGTTCGATTAAGACCTCCAACTCATTCTCATCCTCCAAATCACCTCTGAATTCCGATAAAGTGGAATATAAAGCAGATTGTACCTCTTTGGCAACACCCTGCTTGAACAAACACATTATATTAAACAGGTAAAGCAATAAAAATACGGGAATCCATGGTATGTAAGTGAAGCTGGCAAAATGGGTGGTCAGTTAGCTTGGGTAACAAGTCATAATTAGTTGGGGTAAAAAACTAGTGATAAATTACAGGTCGAAACAGCTTGGGCGCCAGTTGGTTCGGTGGAGAACCATTTCTATTCAATTTTGCTAACCACAAGTCAAATATGATTACATTAAACATCTTCTTTCAAACAAAAAGTATAAATCTTCAAGTTAAATAATTTACACTTTAAGCAACTTTTCACACATTTGACCCATTTCCAATTTGGCTAACTTATTTTACATGTTAAACGATTAAACCCTTTAGAAAGAAAGTAAAACACATACGAGTATTTACCCATCATTGGTCAAAAGTAACACCTTTATTTGTATGACCCTTAAGCAACCAAGATCATGATGTTTGACTTCTTTTAACATAAAAAGAGTTTAAGCATCAATAGTTCAATTTTAATGAGTCAGTTTGGATAAGAAAAGTTTGAATGCTACAAGGGAACTCACAGGCAGCATAACTAGTTGCTAATCGTTCATAATCTAACTGTACAAACCATCATTTGAGATTCAAAGCTAGTATGTTTGAACTTAAAAGTAAAATCGCTTATCTTTGTTGAAGAGAATAGGATCCATAACAAATATTGTAAATAAAGTTACTGTGTTTGATCTTAAAAGTAAAATTGAAACATTTCCTACATGCAAGTAACAATCAGCAGGTCTAGTTAACTGTTAACTTTCTTGTTTTTATAGAAATGACCAATATACAGCTTGAAGAAGTTACCTCTACATACTGAATATTAGAAGAGACAGGGACGGATCGTCTTTTTGGCAGAAGATTCTTAACATTATAGTCAGGTTTATCATCAGTTTCACTCTGCAGCCCTTTCAGAGTGCTATTATGCACATTCCTCCAGTGCAGTGGAGTTTGTCGTGTATTAAGAACAGCAAGCAAATACTGAGCAATACGTTCTTCGCCCACAACCGAATCTTTCACAGACCCTGCATAACATCATCACCACACAACAAGTATTTAGCATCATTTAGTGCTTAAGATAATTAAGCTAGGACATCACAATCGACGATTTATTGCAGGAGAATTTCATAGTAGCTTTAATAATAGCAATTTCAAACCTGCCAAAGCCAACTTTAATCCCGTTTCAATGTCTGAAATGGTTGGAACAAGTACTCCTGGGGTATCCAATACATATATGCTAGGCCGTTGTGCAATCTGCATGTGATTAAGAACAAGGTTAAAATGCATATGTGTACATGCCATTCTCTATTTAGTGGCTTTGATAAACTGCTGAGAAATACACCCATGACCCATTTAGGTTTTAATATGTACCTACATCAGTCAACTTATCTGTATTCCATCTTAAATCTCACGATTTAGGACAGCCATACACATAACTTTTAAGACGTAAACAATGAGGCTATATTCATATATTATCTGGTCTTAGATGTTAGATGAAAACTTGACCTTGAATCCAGCAATATCCTGTGTTACGCCAGGCAATGGTCCTACTTTTGCTCGCTTCTTCCTCTCCTGTTCTAAGAAAATACTAAATATTATTGCCAGACATGACATCTTTACTGATTATCAGCAACTGGCACTTCTTTCGGGGATGAGGAACGAGGAGTAATGCCACAAGACAAAATAGATAAACAGATTACCAGGAAAACGTGATGATGCAATCTGATGAATGCAGTTGATCAAAGCAGATTTCCCAACGTTGGGAACACCTATCACCATGACAAGGAGAGTAGGTTCTTTCGCAATCTTTTCCTTTAACTTGAGCTCAACAAGTTCTAGAAGCTATATTTAATTAGAACACAAATTAGACCACCATAAAATAGGCCATCAAACAGAATTTTGACAAGTGGATAATTCCCTTCAACTATGAGAACCATCTTTCCGTACCATTCATTAATAAAACATACTGCAATCAGGTATTTGTTGTCATTTTTAATCAAAATACAGTTACTGACCTATGTATCATAATGGAAGGTACTCCTGATACATTTTATACGCAAATATCATATGTAATAGACACTTTATGAACCTACCCGTTAACAATGGGTTTAAAATTAAATAGTCAAACAAATAAAAGAATAATCAAATCACAAACTTTGAAAAGTTTGCAGGAGTAAAGGAAAAGCTTTAACAAGTTTAATAACAATTTCGATCCATTACTATTTGTCAGGCACTCATGCTTGATAAAAACGATCAAAAAAGGTTAGAAAGAACAGTCATATTGCTGAATTTAATAAAGAGAATACAGCATACCTTTTGAACGGAGCTCCGGCTATGTGCATTGATGGGTAGACAATCTTGCTTACAGGAACTGAAGTAATCTATCCATTTCTGACAAAAACCCAAAAAACCAAACGAGTATTATGTTTGCTTGACAAAACTGATACTTCAATTTCGGATGTCAGACATACTAGGTTATTTAAAACTTTTAAAACGAATCTTTTTCCAGAAACAATCTCCAACGACATTTAACTTCACAAACAAAGCTAACATCAAGAAATAGTTGCCGACTAATGTCTTCATCAACGGGTAGAGAGGCTACTTCTAGATAACTAACTAATATCTAGTATTTGAATAACCCCAACTTTATCATATGTAGTTTTGATCAAAAGGTTCAAATCTAATCGGCAATTCCTCAAATTTACAAACTGCAATGTTTTTCAAACAAATATATTGGTTGGTAGCTATATATATTTGTAATTTATGCAAAAGTTAAACAAATGTAAAACAAGCAATAACAAGAAAAACACGAAAAAGAAAAGCAATCCGTTGTCTAATACGAGTAGCAAATTAGGTCAGCAATCTTTTTGGTACTATTACTAAGTGAAGCCTTACACATCCAGACATATAAAACTGGCATACATATACATATATGATATATAAGAATAGATATGTACATACATGCATAATATTGGGGTTAGCTAAATCCTTCTTATTAAGCGCAATCACACGTCGTTTATCCGATAACCGCGGTTGAAGGTCTTGATTCGCAGACGACAAGGGAATCTGTTTCACAACATTTCACAAAATACAATAAAAAAAAAAACACAGACACACAAAAACCAAAAAACCAAAGTCTTAAAACAATAATAACAATAACAAAACAAAAAAAATGAGGGGGGTTTTGGAAATGTTATTACATACGCGAGAATCACGGACTTCAATGACGAGATCAGCGACTTTGAGACGAGAATTGATGGCACGTGTAGCGGCGGCCATGTGTCCCGGAAACCAATTGATTTTGCCACCGCCGGTGTTTAAATTCATTTCTCCGACGAAACCTTTTTTTACAATTTTTTTTACTCCATCTCCGACTACACCCATTTTTGTTAGTTTGGTGATGATTAAACCCTGTTGCAGGGTTTTTGTGAATGTTACTTGGGTCCGGAATATAGATGGATGGCAATCGGGTTCAAACAAAGTAATAAATCGGGTTGAATTTAATGGGTAGCGTTTTTCGTTTTAGTCTGAAACGGGTTACGTTTTTTATTGGGCAAATGGTAAAAAAAATATTTACTATAATACTTTGTCTATGTTTTTTTTTTCTATTCCCTTTCCTGAGGTTTTGGTTGAAGTAAATCAAACATAAAGATGAAAGTATGAAATAAGTAAAATTAATAAATTATCATGGACCAGATATATATACTTTTACTCAATTCAATATATTTTCAACGGGTGATGGGTGTGACACAACCACTCAACACCGCTTCCATCAATCTTTCATGCGTGGTGCGGATGATTTGCGTGGTCAGATGACGCACTCCATAATCCATTTGGCACAACGAGTGATGTACTTTTTTTTATTTATTTTAAATTTACTTTTTTTTTCGAACAACATTATAATAATAACAAATGGCATCTAGCAAAGTACCAAAAGTCATCATAAAGGTACAAAGTTAAAATTACAATTACAAGGTATAGAGAAACATCAAACAACAACAAACGCACGACTACAAAAAAAGAAGTGGGTTTTGGAACCACTCCTCCCGCGATACACACATCTTTCGACACCTGCTACTAACCCACAAATAGGACTGAGAGACAATAAAATCAAACAAGAAATCCGTTCTTTGAGTACCCAGAGAGAAGACCTCATCGTTTCGATGCTTCCAAATCGTCCAAACCATGCAAAAAATAATAGCTTCAATACATGCTTTCTTGGAGCTCTTAATATGCAAATAATCAATGGAACTTAAAGTATCCCCCACATTTCCAAGCGACATAATGGGTACACCAAGCCAATTAGAAATTACTCCATAACTTATCAGCCACTCTACAAAATGAAAAATGATGATCAGACAGTTTCTTCCCCGTTTGAGCATAATGGACATAAAACCGAAGGAATGTCGATTCCTTTGTTAGAAAGATTACATAGAGTAGGAATTCGGTCACGAATCACTCTCCAAACCAAAATATTGACTTTCTTTGGAACAAGTTAGCTCCATCTAGAACCAAATTGCACATCGGATAGCGTTTTATCATCAATGGGTAATCTACTTTCTTTAACCGAAAAATCAAAAGAATCTGATACACTCCATTGCCACATATCCTCACTATCCACCAAAACAATATGGCTTAAGCTCGAATAAAGATCCAGCCATTCGGTCTCCTCCGGCCCCCCTCTAATAGGCCGACGCCAATTGTGGGTAAAAGAAAAACCATTCCAACGATCCGAAAGCACAACATTTTTCATTTGTTCAAGGCGAAAAAGCCGAGGGAACCTTACCTGTAGCGGGATATGTCCATACCATATATCATGCTAAAAGTCCATCGATCTTCCATTCCCAATCTTGATCTTCAAAGAATGAAGCGGAACAATAATTTTTTTGTCTAATTCAATAGCTAACTTTGACATTTGATGCCAAGTGCCATGTTTAGCCCCATTCTCGTCCGTCCAAGACCAAAAGGATTTCGGCTTATAAAGATTTTTAAGAACCTTGAACCACAATGCATCAGGAGAATTTACAAAGCGCCATCTCCATTTTAAAAGTAGACCTTTGTTAAGAGCATCAAGAGAACCAATATCAATTCCACCACACTCTTTACTAGCAATGACATGATCCCATCTAATCCAATGCATTTTATTTTTACCATCATGACCACCCTAAAAGAAATTGGCTCGCATAGATTCAAGAGTTTTCCTAACCAAACCCGGCATACGGAAGAGAGACATATAATATATTCCCAATGAACCAAGAACTGACGAAACCAAGGTACACCGCCCACCGATAGATAGGATATTAGCCTTCCATTTAGAAAGGCGCTTAGAGAATTTATCAATGACAGGCTTCCAGGAGTCAAATTTAGACATGTTTGCCCCAATAGGAACCAGCCACATGTGTAAAACGTTCCAAATCTGAGCCCCTAACCCCAATACCATATAGTTTTGACTTAAGTAAATTAATTTTAAGACCCGAAGCCAAATTAAAACAGGAAAAAGCTGTCAAAATATTTTTCAAGTTGTCCTCGTCTTAAAATACCAATTTAATTGTTTAACTTAGAATGTTGATGTGTAGGATAAAGAAGGACTTTTGGTGAAAGCATTGAAACTAGGAGGGACTGAAGATGGACAAGTGCATGAAGTTTCAAGTTGTAGCTGCTTATGAATATTATTGAAGACAAAGGACTCTTTGTGTAATTTGCATTATAACCTTTGTATATAAAGAAAAAGAGGGGGTACTGTAGCCATACCTCTCTCAGCAGCTATTGTTACCGTTTTTGAAAACCCTAAAATATTTTCGATGTAATCTTCTTGTTTTTGCTTATGTTTTGTAATAACTCTAGACTTAATCCACTTCCAGTTTGTTCTTCAGTCTGCTGCATAGATGAGTGTCTATTTATCTATACTTACTTATATTTTTCTTCATGGTACCAGAGCCAACGTTCAAAACTATTTTTTTTTAATCTGATTCTTTTATATATATAGATATAAGAATATATACATACATATATTTATATAAAGTATTTTGAAACCTTTTTTGATATTATCCTTTACTTAATCTCTTCTTACTGCTCGTGTGTAGGGTTCAAATCTTTTTAGACTTTGGATCTTGCCATTTGTAGCGGTTTATTGTCAAATCTTTCAGATCCAATCTTCTTAGGTTAGGGTTTGATATATATTTGACAAATCTCTCCTATCTTCTTTATCAATCCTGTTTAGGGTTGATATCTGATATTATTGGAGTATATTGCTGCCTTATTATGTCCCTTTTATGTATTTTGGAATTACTGTTGGAGACCCTACTGTAAGCTTCTTTACCTACCCATCTAGTAGCAAATTGTTTCTCACTTGGAGTGCTCTAAGTGTGAAAAGTTTGGCCTATCAGTTGGGATTTCTTCCTTTCTTTATGTGGTTCTTGTTATTATGTGCTTATTTTCCTTCTAAAATGAATATATCTGTCTATTGTGAGCTTATTATTGAATCTTCTCGTATTGTGATCAAGTTTTATGTGAGTTTTAACTGATATCTGTCTGTTCTAATCTTTTCTTGGTAGAAGAGAGGATTCTTGAACATACCTGTCAAGACACTTGATGTTCTTGAATCTGGCCTCTGTTCCTGCATCCTTTAGGTTTCTTTTATCTTTGTGTGTTTCTGTCTTTGTCTTCTTTGTCTTGTATAAGTTTTTTTTCTGTGTGTTTATTTGCTAAGTTTGTGGTATCTACTATATCTGTTATCATGGATGATAATTTGAGGAACTTTGATGGTGATCTAGAAGATGGTGTCAATGTGTTTGGAACTCTTATTAGTAATCTGGATTTTGGTGACCCTCTATATTTGCATGCTAGTGACACATCTGGTACACCTTTAATTAGCTTAAAATTGAAAGGAACTGAAAATTATAAAATATGGGCTTGTACAATGGAACTTGCTTTGGAGACTAAAAATAAACTTTGTTTTATTGATGGCTCTTATGAAAAACCTACTCACAATGATGTTTTAGCTAGGCAATGGGATAGATGTAACTCTGTTGTACTTTCATGGATTCTTGGTGCTTTGTCTGAAGATGTTTATCTCGGTCAAATTTTTTCTAAAGAGGTTGCTCTTGTTTGGGAAGAACTTAAGGAGACTTATGACAAAGTGGATGGGTCAATAACCTTTAATTTACATCATAAAATCAATTCTTTAACTCAAAATGGTAGTTTTTTGTCTGATTATTATCATAGATTGAATGCTTTATGGAGACAGTTTGATTCTCTTGTGAAACTTCCTACCTGCACATGCAATGCAGCTAAGGGGTTTCAAGAGCACCACCAGTTGATAAAGCTCATGCAGTTCCTTATGGGACTACATGAGGTGTACTTACCCATAAGAAGTAAAATTTTGATCAGGGATCCCCTTCCCAGTGTAAAAACTGCTTTTGCTAAAATTTCCAGGGAGGAATCACACAGGGCCACACCTGTTGAGTTTCCTCCAAAACATCAAAATTCAGCTTTTGTTGCTAAAACCTTTGAGAATAGAAGGAAATTTTCTGAAACAAGAACTTTTGAACCAAGGTTTTCTGAAAACAGAAATGTTGAAGTAAGAAGGGGACCTAATCCTTATCTTAAATGCTCTAAATGCCACAGAATTGGGCATACTATTGAAAGGTGTTATGAAATTATTGGACAACCACCTGGGTATAACAACTCTTATAGACCCAATGGTGGGTTTGTTAAGAGGAATTCTCATCAGTCTTTTGGAAATCAGTCTTTTGGAAGGGATGTTTCTAGTAATCATGTTGTCTCTTCTGAACCACAAGGTTTTGTCTCTCCTTATTCTAGTTCCAGCTCTGGTGCTGGACCTTCTTCTAATTTTCAACTTACAAGTGAACAAATCAACCAGATTGTGAGAATGTTGAGTGAAAGTTCTGTTACAAAGCCCATTCAAGCCAACATGGGAGGTACCTTTTTTAACTCAAATTCCTTTTTTAACTCAAACTTTGAAAAAAATTTTAGATCAAATCACTCTAAATAATTATCCAAAATCATCAAAGGTTGGATAACTGATTCTGGTGTTACCCAATGTATGACAAATTCTGATAAATGTATGTTTGATGTGGTTGATGTATCTAGTCTAGGTTTAACTGTTGGTCACCCTAATGGAACACAAGCTAAGGTTGTTAAAATTGGGAATTTAAGATTAACAAACAACACAATTGTTGTTCCAGATTACTGTGTTAGCTTGTTATCTGTCCATAATTTGGCTAGGGATAATAAATTCTTTATTGGTTTTGATGAGGATAATTGTTACATTCAGGACTTGAGAACAAGAATGACTGTAGGGATTGGTAGACAGTGTGATGGGTTGTACTTGTTTGATGAATGTGAAAATGGTAAGAATATTGTGTCTTGTTTCAATACTAGTCTCACTTGCAATATATCTAAACAAACTTGGCACTGCAGGCTGGGTCACCCAGCTGATCAAGTGCTTATGGTCCTTAAGGAAAAACTTGAACTTGATAATGTGTTGCATAATTCTGCTTGTGATGTCTGCCACAAGGCAAAACAGACCAGGGAGCCTTTCCCTTTAAGTGAGCACAAGTCGTGAACTTGTACATCTTGACCTATGGGGTCCTTATAGAGTGCAAAGTAGGGAAGGATATAAATACTTCCTTATCATTGTGGATGACTATTCCAGAGCTGTGTGGGTTTATTTAATGAAAAACAAGGATGAAACCTTTGATAATCTTGTAAGTTTTTACAATCTTCTTCAAAATCAGTTTAATAAAAATGTGAAAATCTTTAGAAGTGATAATGGAAGTGAATTTATTAATCATAAGATGAACAATTTTGTTAAACAAAAGGGCATCATTCACCAAACTTCTTGTGTGCACACCCCACAACAAAATGGTATTGTTGAAAGGAAACATAGGCACTTGCTCAATGTAGCAAGGGCTCTTATGTTTCAAGGGGGGTTACCTCTTAACATGTGGAATGAATGTGTACTAACTGTTACCTATTTGATTAACAGATTACCTTCTTCTGTTCTTTCTGGAAAATCTCCTTATGAAATAATTTTTAAGTGTCAACCTAGTCTCTCCTACCTAAGGGTTTTTGGATGCTTATGTTTTGCCACTATCTTGAATAACTTTGATAAATTTAGTAGTAGATCTGAGAAGTGTGTTCTTATTGGATATGCTGATGCAAAAAAAGGCTATAAGTTATATAGTCTTGATAATAAAACCATCCTTTATTCAAGGGATGTTATTTTCTATGAACATGTCTTTCCTTTAAAAATAAATCAACAAGTTTATGAAAATGAGATTACTCATTTAAACTTTTTTGATAATAATCTCTTTGATAATAATCATCCAAGACCTTTAAATCCCAATGATGAAAGAAGAGAGCCTAGCTCAAGTGATGGCAGTGGACCTTCTAACCATGGTAGCCCTAACTTGGGTTCTAGTATGAATGGTCCACCTAATCACTCTGGCAGTCCTTTTGGGATTACCAGTGATCAGGATGCAACACTTGATGAAGATTCACACAATTCTGAGGGTAATGATAACCTTAATGACTCTGTCCAGTTGAATGGTAAATAATGACCCTGTGAATCTTAGGAGGTCTAATAGGACCACCAGATTGCCAAAGAACCTAAATGACTTTGTGCTGGGAACTAAAACCAAACACAATATCTCTAATTTTGTGAATTACTCTAGACTTAACACTGAAAACAAGTGCTTTGTTTCCAATCTTAATAAGCACCTTGAACCCACCTCCTTTTCTGAAGCAAGCAAAGATCCTTTTTTGATTGATGCTATGAATGCTGAAATGGAGGCTTTACACAAAAATGGGACTTGGACTCTCACTGACCTTCCTCCTGGCAGGGAACCCATTGGGTGTAAATGGGTTTACAAGGTTAAATACAAGTCCAATGGGGATATTGATAGATATAAGGCTAGATTAGTAGCTAAGGGGTACAACCAAAAGGCTGGTGTTGACTTTGATGAAACTTTCTCTCCTGTGGTTAAAATGGTGACCATAAGATGCCTAATTACCATTGCTACTCAAAACTGTTGGCCTATCTTTCAACTTGATATTAATAATGCTTTCTTGTATGGGGAGATTGTTGAGGATGTTTATATGACACCTCCTTCTGGTTATTTTTCTACTACTGATAGAAGAGTGTGTAAGTTGGTTAAGTCCTTATATGGGCTTAAACAAGCCCCTAGGAAGTGAAATAAAAACTGATATCTGCTCTTGTTGATTATGGCTTTTCTCAAAGCATTAGTGATTATTCTTTGTACACCAAAAACTCAAATGGTGTTTTTATTGCTTTATTTGTCTATGTTGATGATTTAGTTATAACTGGTAATTGCGTTAAGGAAATTAATTAGTGCAAGGAGTTCTTGAGCACCAGATTCTCTATAAAGGATCTTGGTAAACTAAGATAATTCCTTGGTATAGAAGTTCTTGATACAAATGATGGTGTCTGCATGACACAAAGAAAGTATTGTATGGACATTATTTCTGAATATGGCTTTTTAGGATGTAAACCATGTCATACTCCTATTGACTCAAATCTGGGACCTTGTGATGATGATCCACCTCTTAAAAACATCACTGAGTATCAAAAATTGGTGGGAAAATTGATATATCTTACCCTCACCAGGCCTGATATAGCCTTTGTTGTGCATGTTTTAAGTCAGTTTATGCATAATCCTTGTTTGTCTCATTTTAAGCTTGCTTTAAGGGTACTAAGGTATTTGAAGGGTTCTCCAGGTAAGGGGATTCACTTGAAAGGTAACTCTGATCTCTCCTTGACTGCTTATGTAGATTCTGACTAGGCCAAGAAGGTAACTGCCAGGAAAAGTATCACAGGATACATCCTCTTCCTTGGTGGCTCACCTATATCTTGGAAAAGTAAAAAGCCGTGCACTATATCTAGATCATCTGCTAAAGCAGAATTTAGAGCATTAGCAGCCATGACTTGTGAAATTTTGTGGGTTCTAAATATTTTGAATGAATTTGGAATTAGGCAAGAAAATCATGTGCCTATTTTCTGTGATAGCAAGGCTGCAATACAGATTAGTGCTAATCCAGTTTTCCATGAAAAAAGTAAACACTTTGAAATTGACTTATACTTTTTTAGAGAGAAAATCAATTTGGGAATTGTTGAAACTGTGAAAATAGGCACTGAAGATAATCTTGCTGATTTATTCACAAAAGAACTCACATCTGCTCAACACAACAAACTGTTGAAATACTTGAGGCTAATTGATCTCTTCCACAATTAAATTATGGGGGAGTGTTAAAATACCAATTTAATTGTTTAACTTAGAATGTTGATGTGTAGGATGAAGAAGGACTTTTGGTGAAAGCATTGAAACTAGGAGGGACTGAAGATGGACAAGTGCATGAAGTTTCAAGTTGTAGCTGCTTATGAATATTATTGAAGACAAAAGACTCTTTGTGTAATTTGCATTATAACCTTTGTATATAAAGAAAGAGAGGGGGCACTATAGCCTTACCTCTCTCAGCAGCTATTGTTACCGTTTTTGAAAACCCTAAAATATTTTCGATGTAATCTTCTTGTTTTTGCTTATGTTCTGTAATAACTCTAGACTTTATCCACTTCCAGTTTGTTCTTCAGTCTGCTGCATAAGATGAGTGTTTATTTATCTATACTTACTTATATTTTTCTTCACCTCGGACCACTCCCCCATGAATAAGACATCATCAGCATAAATAAGATGAGACAGAGATAACTCTCCAACCTGAATTCCACGAATATCACCAGCTGCTTTCAAGTCTTTCAGAGCCACATGTAAACCCTCCATAGCTAAAATAAAAAGAAATGGGGCCATAGGATCACCTTGACAAATACCTCTTTCCAACATAAATTCATTAGTCGGGCTGCCATTAATAAGAATAGACGATTTGGCAAAGTATAGGCATCCAGATATCCAACGCCGGCCAAAACCCATAAAAGAAATGATTGATAGGAGATAACTCCAATTAAGAAAGTCATAGGCTTTGGCAAAGTCAAGCTTCAGTAGCAAAGCTTTTTTCTTTTATAAAAAGCAACAACTTCATTTAAGATAAGAGGTCCATCTAGAATGTACCTTCCTTTACGGAAGGCCGATGGGAAGAGCTAACCACACTGTCCAAAACCGTGGACAACCTGTTTGCCAATATCTTGGAATTGACTTTGTATTGAATACCAATAAGACTGATAGGTCTGTAATCATCCACAGTGAGGGGATTAGGAACTTTAGGAATAAGCGTAATGAACGAAGAATTACATCTAGGAGGTAGAAAACCTGTTAGGAAAAACCTGGTCACGAAAGCCACAACATCATCTTTGACAAGATCCTAATTGTCTTTTAGAAAACCAAAGGTGAAACCATCTGGGCCGGGAGATTTATCGTTACCGCATTCCCAAACAGCCATTTTTACTTATGTTTCATTGGTTTTACGCTCTAAAAACATCACTTGATCTTGTGATAAAGATTTAAACCTGTTGTTCCTATTCACCAGTTGCAAGCAAGGTTGTCGTTTGAAACTGGATGTGAAGTGATCATAAAAAGCTTGTTTGACATCAGTAAGCCAGTCCATCCACACACCTTCGACTTTAATTCCTTGGATGGCAAGAGACTTCCTTGACTTATTGACATAAGAATGAAAAAAACGCGAGTTCTCGTCCGTTTCAACACTCCAATTAATTCTAGATTTTTGCTTGATGTCTAGAGCAGCCCTTAGCCCAGCCTCCATAATATCGTGGACCACCTCTTTTCTATCAGCCGCATAATTATCGTCTATCATTCCACTGTCAAAAGCATGATCTAACTCTACTAGTTTTGCTTTAAGGTCGACAATCTCATTTCCATTATTCTTAGCATGAAGCCAATCTTTAATAGCAGCTTTTAAATGTTTAAGCCTTAGCCTAAAACTTTTCAAAGGGCATCCTTTAATAGACGCTGACTCATCCCACGCCAAATTGACATCCGTGTAACCGTGACCAAGAATTAAACACTTTGAATGGGATAGGCCCAAAATCTAGTGTCTTTTGAAACAGAAGAATAGGATGGTGATCAGACACATTACGATCAAGAACTATAGCAAGATGGTTCCCCATATTAGTCCCAATCTGACGCGAGATGAGAAACCGATCCAATTTGGCAGCGGAGGACGCCCCAACACGAGTAAATTTATATCCACCCAGCAGAATATCAACCAAATCATTGTCTCTAATAAAAGAATTAAAACAGTCTGCATTGCATTGTGAGAAATTAGAACCGATCCTTTCACTACTGTTCTGGATAGAATTGAAGTCGCCGAACACAATCACATTACTGTCACAAGAGGAAATATAGCTGGAAAGAAATCTCCAAGCATCTCTCTTGGCAGATTCGTCCTGGGGAGCATACACGTTAATCATAAAACAATGAATATTAGAATTAGACCAGGTACCTTCCACAATGAGCACGTGCGGGAAGCTAAGAACCAATGTTTTAAATACCGGTACGTACCGGCCGGTATTACCTGGTATACCGGATACCAGATGGTACCCCGGTATTTAAAACACGGTATTTTTAATATACCGCTCTAAGTAAATACCGGCCGGTATTTATGATATACCGGTAATATAATACCGGCGGTAAGCATCTTTCACTTAACAAAAAATAAAAAAAAAGGGATATCAATGCCACCGATCTAAATTAACAGTTCACTATACAAAAACCTAAAAAACCTACCTAAACAATATCATCAGCCACCACCTCTTCCTTAAAAAAATTCAATCGCCACCACATCTTTTGATATGAATTCTTGTTGGATTTGTAATTTCATTTTGTTGTTGGATTTGTAATTTCATTTTGTTGTTGTCTATGGATTTGTATGGATTTGGTTTGTATGGAACTTAAATGTTTGGATTTGTATGGATTTGGTTCAGTTTGCTACAACATGTTTCTTAGCAGCCCAAAGTTAAGCTATGTGTATGTGCTATAGCAGGTTTTACAAGTGGTTTAACATACCGGCCGGTATTTACGGAATACCGGATAATACCGGTATACCGGCCTCCTGAGGACAACTCTGGTATGATTAAAATACCGGTATTTAGAACATTGCTAAGAACTTTGCAACTTCGAAACATAGACGGGTTCCACAACGAATGAATACCACCAGAATGCCCCCTAGCCGAGGATGGTCGGATGACAACAAAAGTACATTTAAAACTCTATCTTTGGATGAGTAGTTGTGGAGTGAACATCACCACTCACTTCACTAGAAAAAAAGAATACCACCAGACGGGTTCCTACTTTGACCTTAAATATCTTTGTTTGTGTTACATATTAGTTGATGAAAGTTATATCAATAAAAAGTACATTTAAAACTCTATCAATTATAATATGTTATATCAAGTTGTATATAACATAAACAAAAATATTTACGGTCAAAGTTGAAAGAAAAAGACTCAAAAAATCAAAATAGGACACTTAATATGGGATGGAGAGAGTAGTTCAAAGTTTGGTCATTTATCCGGTTACACTGGAACAAAAAGTACTGGGTTTTATGTTTTTCTATGGAGAAAATAACTTGAGTAACCAAAAAATATGAGTTTAACGAAGTCTTTTGTGTTAGCAAAAATGACCGACAAAGTCGCAAATCATTTTTGAAGTAAATTTACAAAATTATTTATTAATAACTTTGCAAAGCAAATCACTAAACTTGTATAACTTTTATTAGAAGATATAAAATTGCGCATCTTATTAAAAACTAGCCTAAAAATCATTTTAAACACCATAAGATAATGATATGTGCATTATCACATAACTAGGAGGATGTTTTACCTGTTTGTTTATGACGATTTATTGATCATTTCTCATATTTTTAACCTCTATTACCCAATAGCAATATCTTACTATTTATAATTTTGTATACATAATGGTATAATTTCATAAATTGATGTATATGTATATACTAACCATTCGTGTCAATGTTTAGGAACGAGAACAATGTGAAAGTTGTTTTTAATTAAGTAATTAACAATGTCGTACTTTCTATCATTCTCAAGAAATCTCAGTATACAAATTGGTTATATATAAAGTAATTACAAAACAAATACAATATCATTAAGAAAAATGATAATTCATAATCCTCCTAAAACATTAAGAAAATGACATGTGGTATCCATTAATTTTTTTTTCTAATCTTACATTCTGATTTTTTCACATGTAATTATCTCATAGTTAAAATAATTATTATGTTATTTCGTTAGAAGGATTAATTATTTCTGTATCATTAAACAAAGAAAACCCAACCATACATGATACATATAGAACAGCGTACATGATTATGCACCCAGTGACAACAAGAAATCAAGGGTGGCAGCCTCTGCTTAAAATATCTTATCCACAACCTGTTTTCTTCAATATTTAAATTGCACTTTTTGTAAATATCTACATATATTAATAATTTAATATAATGGTTGGAATCAGGATCATGTTAAGTTGTAGATATCTTCCACATAGTGATATTGCGAATCATTAACATTAATATATAGTTAATTTATGAAGTAAAAAAACAGTACGTATATAATCATCTTGACATCAAGTATCTTTTAGATGTAGGAAAAGGGCATCTAAACACAAATCTCAACCAACAAATTTATTAATACATGATTATTTAAATATCATAGTCTAATTAAAAACCATGAAAAAGTGTGTATATTTTATTATGTTGTTTGAGATGTATTATATATTGACAGATCTCAATAGTCAATATGATATCAAGCAAGGGATCCTAATCTCTTGGTATATGCATTTGAATATCGAGTTCGCTTCTTGATTAATGGCTTGACGATTGTTGAGATTATATTTAAGATCATATTCATTCTCGTTTTAATTTTAACCTTCGATCTATTATCATCATCTGATTTTATAACATGTCTGTAAACCTACAAAATCAATCACATTTATCATTTTAACCGTTCAGTATTTGTTTAACGTTTGAACACTATATCTAATTGGCTGGTTTAGATTGTAAACACCATAGGTGTGATTTATAGGTTAATTAGTTGTAAACTATATAACGGCAATTATAAGCTATCCTTGACGGATCCAGGAATTTTATGTGTCGGGGGCTAAATTTTCTTTTTAAAACAAGGCATAGAACAAGAAAACCACTAACAAACAATTTCCATACATTATCGGAACAATCTCTCAAGAGTACCGAATATAACATGTAAATTACACTAAAAGACAACTTTAAAAACCAAATAATAGTATATTAATAGCAACAACAAAAAAAACCCAAATATAATCTATTAATCTCTAAGTAAGTAACAACGTAGACAAAAACTTTATTCACTTAGACACTATACTATAACTAGAGCCTTCTCCAAATATATAAAAATATTAAGACCCAGAGAATGAAAAATATACCCCTAACGAAAGACAGACACTCATAGTTCAAAAATATTTACTATAAAGAAATACTTAGTACAAGTTTTGCTGGTTATTTCAAAACCACTCAAATGTTATTTTTTTTTGTAAAATGCATAAGTAAACTGCTTGTAAGCTTACTTACTTTTTAGAATATAAAACCTTCTTTTCTTAGATTTATTTATAACTCTATGAACAAACATATACACGTGTCATCATCTTTGAAACCCACTTTAAAATTTCTTCTGTCCATTAACATCCATGTTATTCTACTACCATATTTTCAGATCCAATCACTGTGCTTTAATATCCTTAAAAGTATATTCCGTATTATATAATCGTCCATATTGTTATCGTACGATAAATTAACTCTAATAACAAGTACCACGTAAACTACATCACCATTCACCACAACCGTTATGGGCTGGGGAGTGTCTGGGGTCATATATCTTTCTGGGCAGGGTTCAATTAACATAAGGGACCAAAATTACTTGAATTGGGCTAGTCATGGCTGAAGCGATCGTGGTGCAAATTTGAAGCAAGAACATTTTGGTTATACATATGTTTTGAGGATTAACGTTAAGTTGTTAGTAAGTACAATGTTGTCAATTAATCAAGAGAAATCCTTTTGATGATGGACATTTGGACAAGTCTATATATTCTCTAGCTTAGCTTAACACTTGTACGTAGTATTCTGCACAATGAGATTATCTTGCATTTTGGTGGGACCCGACCAATACTCCTCAGTCAGTCTCGTATCGTTTGACAATACTTACATTGAAACTAAAGTAAATTACACTTTTCGTTCATAAAGTTGACACGTCTTTCATTTTCCATCCCTAAAGTTTGAAAATTACAATTTTGACCTTAAACTTGGCCAATTTTTTCAATAATCGTCCTTTGCCAAGACGGAGTTAAAAAATGACCGTTAACAAACGCTCGTGCCAATCACGTGAGGGTAGGATGGTCCTTTCATTTTAAAAACGTCCTAATTTACTGAGTTAATTACAATTTTCGTCCCTCACGTGGTTATACCTTTCACTTTCAGTCCTTTCATCTTTTCTCCCCACCAATTAACCATATAAACCCAAATATATATTTTTCATCTCATTTTCTCATTTTTAAAACAATGAGTTTTCTTCCAATTTTTTTCCCATAAACCAAAAATCAAATCCAACCACCGCTTTATTCCATAGATATACACTATATATCTTATTTCTTTATTATCATCATCATTATTATCATGAAAAAAAACAAGATCTATGAAAACTTATTTCTTTGATTCGTGTATTTTATTGTTACCCTCGATCATCATCATCATGAAAACTTTTATCAACTATCTAAAAATACATATCCATAAAGAAAGATAAAGAGTAATCAAATAAAAAAGTTCATTTTGAAAAGGAAAAAAAAAAAACATACCTTCTTGCTTCAAATTTATTGTTTTCTTTCATCTATTTATTTATAAATCAATGGGTTTTGTTCATGTGATTGTGAATCTACCCATAGCTTTCTTTTTATTGATTCGTTGATTCGTCATAAGCGGCAACAACATTGTGGGTTTATCATCACTTTCCGGTGGCTGGTCAGATTCATCATCATCATCAACAACAGGGGTATATATTTCCAGATCTATTGTATGTGGACTAGATTTATTTGTATAGAATTTAATTTGGAATTGAGGGTTTTGAAAACCCTAGATTTATTTCCACATCTATTGAATTTATATATGTATTTGAAATTATTGTATATATGAATTTCCGATCGAAACCCAACTAATGGAAACTAGATTATATAAGTTTCTTATTTAATTGGATTATGTATTTGAATTTATTGTAAATATGAATTTATTTTTATTTAGTTACACTTTTTCGATCTAGAGTTGTGATAGCGATGATGATAATCATCTGATGATGATGATTTGTGTTGTCATTTAAGATTCAATTATATTTGCAATTTGGGTATTATGGTGAAGATGATGATCTGATGAAGATGATGATAAAGGGAAAAAGACTTCAATGCCCTCACGTGATTGGCACGAGCGCTCGTTAACGGCCATTTTTTAACTCCGTCTTGGCAAAGGACGATTATTGAAAAAATTGGTTAAGTTTAAGGTCAAAATTGTAATTTTTAAACTTTAAGGATGAAAAGTAAAAAAGGTAACAATTTTAGGGACGAAAAGTGTAATTTACTCTTGAAATTATAAGTATAGGCATATTACAAATATCTAATCCCATCTGTCTTTCTTGCAATATTTAAATTGCACTTTTCACCAATATCTTTTGTTACAAACATACAAACAACTATTGAATATTTAAATCGCAAAATAGCACACCCATTATTGGGATAATATAATTTTCTATGGTTTAACTAACATACAAACAACTATTGAATATCCTAATCTAGAAAAATCAAACATGCCATTTTGAGTACGTGATAGATAATCTTATTTGATTTATATGGTTTCTTAAATTAATTAGCTTGTTAATTATTATTTTATTTTATTGCTCACTAACAAGAACTAGTACACTACATCCACAACTTAACTTCAGTATAAATACATCCACAAACACCTTCACTATCTCATTACAACATACCAAATATGAAGCAATATTATGGTCTTCTCCCTCTCTCAAAACATACCTCCAACAAAATAATCCCATCCAACTACATAGATCATCAACCCTTAGTCGGAAAAGGTTCTCCGATAAGCCGTTACTCCAAAACTCGGTCGGGTTTCACCACACTTATTCACTCATTTCTCACTATTATATCAATCCCATCTATCCTTCCCACTTTCCGTTGGCCAACTCAAATTTCTCTAACACCCTCCCTTAATCGCAAAGTGACTTGCACATTGTTTGGAAACCGTAGAGGACACGTAAGCTTTGCTGTACAATACGAGTCACGATCCGCCCCATTAATGATCATAGAGTTTGGTGTGTCAACCGCTTCACTAGTGAAAGAAATGTCGTCGGGCCTAGTTAGAATCGCGCTTGAGTGTGAAAAAATCAAGCAGATTAAATCCCGGTTATTGGGTGTACCTGGAGCTGGTGGCGACAGATATTGTAAGTTGTTTAATGAACCTAAATGGACAATGTATGTTAATGGAAAGAAATGTGGGTACGCGTCATCAAGGGTTTGTTCGGATTCTGACTGGCATTTGTTGAGTATGGTGCAGAGTGTGTCAGTTGGTGCCGGTGTGATTCCGGTTGTAGAGGGTGCAAGAAAGAGTAATGCTGGTGGTTGTAGGGACTCGGAGGGCGAGTTAGTGTATATGAGAGCCGTGTTTGAACGAGTTGTGGGTAGTCGTGACTCGGAAGCGTATTATATGATGAATTTGGATGGCAATGGAGGGCCTGAACTTAGTATATTTCTACTTAGGCTATAATAATATATAGTCAGAATTTATGATGAATTTGTTAATAATGTGATGGTTGTATTGTTTGTGTTAGAGTTGTGGGTGATATTATTTTTTGATTTCAAGATGTATTTGATGCATATGTAACTTGGTTTGCTTTTTTGCTCTTGGAATTTAATTTGGTGAATAATATTTGTGTTAAATACTTGAATGTTTACCTGCCGTCTTCAAAAATATCTTCGAGGCTAGGCTCGAAAATAAAATACGGACGACTCATAAGATTAGTCATTTTAATTAATAGCATATCAAAACTTTTGAAGCCTCAAATAAAATCTACATTAAACAAATTATAACTAAATTTAGAGTTTTTAATTATATATATATCAATATCTAAACACGTTGTAAAATAATAGAACAACATCGAAATTTTTATAAAATGAGGGTGAATAATTAAGGGACTAATATGAGTAAAAAATGATTAGAATCTCTCTACATAAATAACTAAGAAAGGATAGATTTTAAAACTAATGACCTCTAACTTTTAATATTATATACAAATTACTTGATGTAACTTAATATTTGTATATATGTTATAAATTACGGTAGATATTCTTGGAATATTAAAACTAATTAAAAGACATTGATAATATATTGTCGATCTTTGTAACTTATCACTTTTTATTTTCCTTTGTATTTAATTATCTTTATACGTGGAATATAATTTACTTTAATATAATATAAACTAGATTATATTGAGAATTACATCTAATATTTTATAAGTCGATTATATTATCAATGTTAAATTAGATATTACTTTATGAATTTCACATATATATTTTTGATATTTAAATCTGTATTTGTAACTCAACTAAGATTCCGTATTTTGACAATATATGAGCGAAAAAATGTTTATATATGCTTTAGACCGCGTCTTTTTATTAATTCAATGATAATTAATATTGTTTTAAATGAGATTGTTTATTATATTATGTTTAATATATATAGATCATAGAAAAAGAATTTTATGATTTATAAATATTTACGTTTCATTAGTCATGCTTTAACATATTTGATATGATAGTATATGTTATATATTTATAGATAATAAATTTATTATTTGCATCAGTTGTAAATTGACTATTTTCAATATTATCATAAATTATGAATAATAATATAATTATCAGTTAAATTTAGTTTACGTTTTTAGTCATTCCTGCACAACGTGCAAGTTTAATCTAGTAAAATTATAAAAGAAAAAACAAACTTTAACTTGGGTTCAACTTTTTCACCGTGACCAAAAAGCTTTACAGTTTCCGTTGATTAAAATACTTTTTTTGCTATCTTTTCTCCTATTTTATATATATACTAGAAATTTATTTATGCAAATGTACAAGCACTTTATGCGTAAAATGTACAAGCATTTAACGCACATACTAATTTTAACCAAATTTCATATTAACCCATAAAATTTCCATTTTTAACATTTATCCCACATCAAAGTTTTCGCTTTCATTTTCGTGACACTAAACCTTTAGGTTATCATGTTTTTATCAAACAACTTTCACACAGTTACGAGTTTACTTTTAAATATTTGGTCTTTGATTATTTTCATTTAAGTACTTTATGCGTGGAATGTACAAGCTTTAACGTTATGCGTCGAATGTACAAGTTCTTATAGCACATAATAATTTTTACCATTTTTAATTTTAATCTCCTAAACTTTATCTTTTTAGTTTTTGCTCCATATTAAAATTTTCGTTTATATTTTCTTGACACTAAATTTTTGGGTTCTCATGTTTTCATCAAATAACTTTCACCTGTTTATGATTTTACTTTTAAACATTTGGTTTTGACTATTTTTATTCTCTTTTTATATACATAGCGTTTTTACATTTGCCCCACATCAAAGTTTTCGTTTTTTATTTCTTGCCACTGAATTTTTGGGTTCCCATATTTTCATTGAATAACTTTCACATGGTTACGATTTTTTTTTTTTTTAAGACAACATACTATAGCTAGTTAGTATTATTTTCACCCGTTCTTTCACTTATTACCTTTACCCCGCCATCTTCTCTTCACAATTCCATTCACCTTCTTCGTTAATAAATTACACGCAGGTATTAATTTGTTAGTCATTCCATTATTATGTATTTATGTAGACTTAAACATACAGAGGAATTTTAGCTATATCAAGTGTTTTTAGGGTTTAATTCCACTTGTTGGCATTACATTTTAAGCAATTAGTTCTTCTATTGAATTTGAATACGCACATATATATATATATATATATATATATATATATATATATATATATATTGTATATGATTTTTCTACTTTCATCCGCTAAATATCGGAATGTAGGTACAGAGGTTATATATTGAATATACGTTTTGTATGATTTTTCTACTTTTAATTGCTACTGCGTGTATGTGTATTTTTTTTTTTTTTTTTTTTTTTGTTTTGCAGATGATGTAGATTATTACTTGTGGTTTTTATTTTCTTTTCACTGAATATTGAAATACATATTTTGTATGCTTTTTCTACTTTTAATTGGAATATATATTTTTCTACTTTTATCCGCTAAATTATCGGAATATATTTTTTTGTATGATTTTTTATACTTTTAATTGTTACCGCGTGTGTGTGTGTGTGTTTTTCGGCAGACGAGATTATATCTTGTTGTTTTTACTTGTGGTTTCGATTTTCGTTTTCCTGAATAACTGCATGTGTTTGTTTATCGACTATTCGATTTAGTTACAGTCTTTATTTAGAATTGACGTGTAGCGGGTTAATACGCTTTAGACTTGTCGTTTTCGTGACCCCTAACTCTTGCTTATGATTCATCATCTACGTACTCGAATCATTAGTTATCAAACTTATAAAGGCATTTTAGCTTTGTAATTAAAAAAAAGTTTTGTACCTTAAATTGGAAAGGATTTTAGTTATCAAACTTACAAAATATCTTTCTACTAAGTGAGAGTTGGATACAAACCTGATAAAACCCGTTTGTCCCAATTTCTGGTTTTGAGGGCGAGAACATGATTGATAGATCACCTAATCTAAGCTGGTACGAGGGTCCAACTCTACTTGAAGCCCTTGACCAGATCATTGAGCCAAGAAGACTATCTGAGATGCCTCTGCGCCTTCCGCTTAGCAATGTCTACAACATTGGTGGGATTGGAACCCTGGCAGTGGGCCGTGATCAATCCAGGTATGGTGGTCACTTTTGGCCCAAGTGGTTTGACAACCGAAGTCAAATCTACTGAGATGCACCACAAAGGAATGCTTGAGGCATTTCCAGGAGACAATGTTGGTTTCAATGTTGGGAATGTTAATGTGAAGGATCTTAGACGTGGGTACGTTGCTTCAAACTCTAAGGATGATCCTGCAAAGGGTGCTGCTAGTTTTACTTCTCATCTCATTGTCTTGAACCACCCGGGTGAACTTAGAAACGGGTATACACCAGTGCTTCATTGCTATACTTCTCACGTTGCTGTCAGGTTTGATAAGCTGTTGTCAAAGATTGACCACCCCGAGTCTTTTGAGGAGCTGGAGAAGGAATCTGCTTTCTTGAAAAAAGGTGATGCTGGAATGGTGAAGATGGTTCCAATCAAGCCGATGGTGGTTGAAACTTTCGCTACGTATCCTCCATTGGGTCGGTTTGTTGTGAGTGACATGCGGCAGACTGTCGGTGTGGGCGTGATTATGTCGGTGGATAAGGAGGATCCTCCAGATCCAACTGAATGAACGGTTTGTTATATGAACAACTCGAAACTGGTGTTTAAACTATTTTGTTCTGTAACTTCTGTTTAGTTTCTAAAGGTTTGGTCAGGGCAGGCATTGATATCCCTTGAATTTTATGTCCACTGTGCTCTAATGCAAGTGAAGACACTAACCATGTTTTTTCATCCTTCCAACTGATGTATATCAGAAGATTAATGAATTGGGAATCACATTCACTAAGAACATCATTATATGTAATATATTGTTTACTGTGAGCCAGTTTTTATTTATTTATTTATGTCTGTCCGATCTAATACGCTTTTAGTCACAGCCTTATAAATTCACCCATTTAAAACGGATGTGTGGCTATTGTGATAATATGAACATGGATATAGAACTAAGCAACATAAGATACAACTAAAACCCCTTTTTTTCCAATGATATATTTTGTACATCCATGTTGTAATTATATATATACATACATAAGCTGATTTTTTTTTAGAGTAAGCTAGCAGATTTATCATTGCAGAATGGCTTGTGGCCAACGATTGCATGCCAAGGGATGCAAAGCTGATTAAGCCACATCTAAGACCATTGGGGTTCAATAGTTTCTAAAACTGTATTATCGTAATGCAGTGGATTTACTAATGGATGCAAAAACTTACTCAAATCATGCTGCGACAGCTTGTATCGATTATGCTGATGTTGGACTTGCTATCTAGTCCAAAAGCTATTTCAGCTTCACCCACCCTTCCCTACTGAAGGTATCCTACTTGCTTTCCTAAATGCTATGTATAATGTTGTTCTTAGAATCGTTCAAAATCTTAGATTTGTTGCGAGTGAAAATCATACATTAAGGGTACATCGCTGAACGTGAATACTGTGATTAGTTTACATAGAAAAATTGATACGATAATGGTTCAGTAACATGTTTGCTTCAAATACTTGCTTCCGTGTCTCCATCTGGTCAAACAGAACAATGTGGTGTATTGGCAGTAAATCTTGGACTTTTAAGTTTGTTTTATTGGTAACTTACGATTTAGGCAAATCGTCTTGATAATCAAACATCAGAATCAGAGCAAAGTTAAGCAATTACTTTAGACAGAGCAAGGAAAGTGTCAATTGTGATACCTATATAGTTCTGTTTTTTACACATTTTTTAACGAACTATACGACTAAAATGGTTTTATTGTAAATAACAATGTCAAATGAAATGGCTAGAGATGTTTTTTACACCAATGCTGGAAGTATATGTAACTGAGCCTGGATCATTGGAAAATTTGAGTTTTCCAAGTTCAAGCTTTGACTTAACGAATTCAATAAGGGGTACTACTTGCAGTCTAGACCTGCATTTTTGTATATGATGTCAATATTTGGAACAGGTTTATGAAGCAACTAAATGACTAAAGTGACGCAGTCATGAACTCAAATAATTCTTGACAATACTAAACTTTTAAAAATATAAAACCAGTTTTCACCATGGACCTTTGTGTGATTTCTTTAATGTCTATCCAGTTATGAATATGTATAGATATCTATTGTAACATCCAATTGCAACATCAACAGTTGGAAATAAATCAATGCAATGTATTTGAAGTTAGCTATTTCTGCCACTACTAGTTATGAAATGCTTATAAATACTGACTACAAATCAGAGGATACATATAAAGCAAAATTTTCAAAAATTGGGCACACAAAATATTCCAGGCATTCTTTTACTCAAAAAAAAAAAAGAGAAAAAAAAAAAAAAGTTCTAGGCATTCTACAGAAGTGTCTTATGAAATTAAGATGGGCATATTTTTGAATTACTTACTGATGGGCCCAAATATAATTCACTAAAGCCCAATAGCCCGTCAGGATTAGTTTAAATCTTATCCATGATAAAGTGATAACTGTGAAGTGTTAACGATATTTCAATAATTGTTGCTGCTGGGCATTATGAGATATTGGATATCAGACTTCAGACTCAGGTCGTGAATGCGTGCCCTCTATATAAAAGGCCGTTCTTTACATAGTTTTTTCTACAATTGTAATGAAATTATATTTTCTACACTAATATGTCAAAAGTTTTGGTATTGCCTCAAACATTACAGTAAATTTGATGTCCTAGTTGTAGACAGATTTTCTATACTAAAACACCGATTAGATGTTTTTGTGTATACTATACATTGAGGAGACGCAACATTTACCCGGACCTAACCTTTTCTCAAAGTTTAAGATCCAAAATTTAGTAGTTTATATTTCTATTTTGAAACGTCTCAAGTTAAATGTCTATTTTCTAGCTTAACTGATCGAAAAGGTGTTTTGGTGGGTATAGGTTATATCTTATTGGTGTATATTTTAAAGATTACATAGGTTTAATTTGTGTATATCATATATAATCTTATTCTTTTTAACAGTTAGTCAACAATTGACTATTAAGAAACACCAGATCATACATTCGAGTAACCCAGGTAATAGTTATAGGCTTGAAAGCTAGCTATTACTGAAATTCAGTGAAAAACTTACAGATTGTCACTCTAGAGAGTCGTACAAAAAAATATATAAAAAAAAAAAGAAAAGAAGAAGAGCAAATAATTTACATGCATCGATCACGTACATCTTGAATTGAAATACAAGATACTACTACTCGTAACATATAAAACACCCAATACAATCATTTTCCAATTTCATGAATGGTATAAACATAAAATCTATACTAACTAATTATCATCAAACCAATCTTGACAAATTTGATAACAAAAATTTCATCATGTTTCTTGACTAGTTAAGCTTTAAACACACGAATCATTTTTTCTTAAATAATTTCCAAATTCATATTCTTAGTAAAAAGATACTGAGTTCAGGCCCTCCATTTCCATCCGGGTTCATCATATAATACGCTTCCGAGTCACGACTCCCCACGACTCGTTCAAACCTTGCTCTCATATACAACAACTCACCCTCTGACCCACCGCCGTTACTCCGCCTCTTTCCACCATCTTCCACCACCGGAATCACCCCAGCTCCAACCGAAACACTTTGAACCATGCTTAACACACTCCAATCTGAATCCAAACAAACTCTAGAAGTCGCATACCCACATTTTTTCCCATTACAATACATAGTCCACGTTGGTTCATTAAACAACTTTTTGTCACTACCCCTTGTACGATTTTTAGCCTTTTCGCACTCAAGCGCGATCCTAACAAGTCCAGATGACATCTCTTTGACTAGAGATGACGTGGACATGGCGAATTCGATAAGCAAGATTGGTATGGATTGTGGGTCATATTGTACTGCAAAGGTGACGTGTCCTCTTCTGTTTCCAAAAAGGGTTCCTGTAATTTTTCGGCCTAAAGTTGGTGTTAAGGAGAGATTTGAGGGTAAGGCTAGCCACTTGAAGGTAGGAAGGATAGATGGAATTGATATAATCGTGAGAAATGACCGAATTAGGGTGGTGAACCCAAACCGGGATCTTGAGACCCCGCGGCCAAAGGAGATTAGGGGTTTGTTTTCGGTTGTGGAAGAAGAAGAAGGATGATCATGATTGATGAAATTAGAAGAAGTGGTGATCATGTAATTTGATGGGATTATTTTGCTTGATGAGTTTCTAGATAGAGATGATAGAGAACATTTATGCTTCATTTTAATTAGTTTCTTGGTGTATACTTATGATATAGCTAGTTTGATGAAGATCTGGTTTTTATGATGGTGGTGGTATTGTGGTGGGATTTATCATCATTTCGTATGTAATGAATACATTTATATATACACACAAAACATGAGAGACCTACAAATGGCTAAAATATATAAAAGGGCTCCCAATGGGCATTATATGACGAGTAGTTATTATATTTTCCTCGTTTAGTTTTATAACCTCATTTCTGCTATCTTATCAATTTTAAACTAGTATCACTACTACCTTTAATACCTTTTTACTTTTATTAAAAAAAAATATTTACTCGACACCTTAAACTCCACGTCTTCACACCACCATTTCTACTTCATCTACTCGTATTATCTATGATCTATATTTAGAAGACAAAAATCATCCTTGTCGATGTCCGTAATTGCTAGTATAATGGACATATGACTCATCGATTAACCATTACAATTACAAGGTTTTAGTTAACTATCTCTACCAATAATATATAGATAATCAACTCTTATAATAATAAACTTGCATCAAGTTAGAGATTAACCAGACGAAAGCCCGTACGATGCGACGGGTACGGCGGTAGTGGTGGTGGCAGCAGTGTGGTAGTGACGGCTACGGATGATAGTGGTGGTGTGGTTAATCGATATAAAGGTAATTGATATGAAAACTGTTGTAGTTTCTCATAATTTAAATGATAGATTTAGTAAATATTTTATTAAGGGTATTTTAAATATTTAGATTATCTTTAAAAAAAACGCTTTTAAAAAAGTAAACGTATAATAGAATTTTTAAAAGCTTAAAGGTTTATCTAAAAAAACATTTATTTGCATTACTAAGTAGTATGCATATACAATATAGATAGCTCAAATATAAGGGTTATTTGATTATAAGAATATTAATAATTAAATCCTTTTAAGTTAATTAGTGGAAAGGAACAAATCCTCAGAGCTATAAAGTAAAAGTTAGTTATAGCTAAACTCAAAAGCAATAATCAATTAAGTATTTGAGTCTTTAATTTATGGAACGTTTTTTAACTTTATAAACAAAAGTTATATTTTAATGGTTTCACATCTATCATCCACTTTGCATTGGTTTACATCATGTGCATGATTTCAGTGTCGGAAAAACTATCAAGGTTTCTTCTATAAAGTTCATTGCATTTTCATTTGTCGGAAACTTCGACGATTTATCTATATAATAAGAACAGGTCTTGCTAATGACCGTTATATGAACTTGTTAACGTGATAATTATACTTTTATGATATAATTGAGGAGATGATGTTTTGTTATAAAAATATGTAATTTTTAATTCATTTAATGATAGCCTTAATGTTATAGTTATTAGCATTTTCCTAATAAAGTATTTACAATTTATGATAATTTGATGTTCGTTTAATTAAAACATTTTAAGTCCATGAATACCCAATGTAAAGTGCTTACTTGGTGTTCTCCTAGCCCGTCATGTCAGCAAATTCTGATGTGGCGTTACAAGAGCAATCTGAATGACACATTAGCAGCCACATGTGCATCATATTTGCTGATGTGTATAGTCCACGTAAACATGCAAGCCATAATGGTAGCCTTTATATTAAAAAAAAGGGTTACGGGTTTCGAACCCGCGACCTACCTTTTGTGCGCAACGCATGTTTACCACTTGAACCAAGGAATTTTTTGTTCATTTATGGAATCTCATTATTAATAAAGCATCATTTTGATCCAACATACATTTAGGAAATAATTATAATCTTAGATCCTCCCCATCGGTGACAACCAATTTCCCCAATTTTCAATTTCCTCGAATCGTTTCCTATCAAAAATAGCGTTGTTTTTGTGTTATATAGATTTTATGTTTTGAGTTATAGACTTTTAGTAATATTGATAAATTTTATGGTAATATATCGTTTGATTTTTTGTTTGAATAGTGTCATTTTCATGGCTGAATCACAAGAAGATTAATTAATTTGCAATCAATAGATTAAGATTAAGGTTATATTACTTCATTGAGTAATAATATACCTTTTCATGATTTTTGATAACAAATATGTAATTTCTCACACTTATTTCCATTTTATATTTTGTGCAAGTTAAGTATTTTTAGTTTTAATGGATAAGTTGTAATATGTTATTAAAATATGTTTTTGTTTAGATTCATATCTTTATTTTCATAATTTCAATAGTTTCATATTTGTTTTGTTAGGTGTTATATCATGAACACCAACTGTCTGATGAAATTTCTCAATGAAAAAAATCAACTGTTTTGTTTAAACGCCTGTACTGTTTTGGTAAGCATCTATTCAATAGTTCAGACGATGGAGATACTTTTTGTCATTTGTCTAATTGGTGTAGATGATTTTTCTTAGTACTATTATTATCATCTGATGTATAGAGCAAAAAATCAAAGATTTGAGTTAATGTATACCAATGCCAAGATAGTCGAAGCAAGACAAAGATGCAAAGAGATACTCAATCCTAAAGAACAAAAATTCAATGCTCAGCCACCTAATATATAAGGTATTTTGACCTTATTGAGTTAGATATTGTAAGTTTTAAATATACTATGAATTTGTATTCACTTAAAGTCCTTACTTCGTTTTTTTTAACTGTACTTAATTCATATTTAGTTAATGTTTCATAGGGAAACTATGACATAATATTACAATTATTTATACCATAAACATAAGTTATCAAGCCATAATTGGATTCCATCAAATGGGTTTTGTAAGTTCTAACCATACGATATAATACAAAATCGTATGACTTTTATTTCTGGCCACTAATCAGGTATACTATTATATTTCTGTATATATATTGATTTATTTGCATTGTTACAAATATAGTTTGTACCAACTAATAGTGTTTCGGGTCATAATTTTTTTCTTAAGTTCAAGAGACTATCATGAAAGTATTTTAACTTTGAATTTCATAATCTTACATAAAAGACTCAAACATATAAATCTTCTTCTATATTTTTTGATTGCATAGTGAGTGAAAATCAAAACTAATCAAATTGCCTTACTAATGTGTTTGTGATTCTACGTATTTTTTCAGGTATATTGGATGAGCTTTAGGATCACATCGAGTCTATTAATATGGCCAATGGTGATATTTTTGTATGTAATTTTGATCTTTTTTATGTTAGTTATAATCATAAAATAATTAATTGTGTACCTTTTCATTGTTATATCTTAAATTTATATGAACCAAGACTTCAAAGGTTATATCTTTAGCAACTACAATGCTAATATATGAACTATGACTTCAGAGATTATAAGTACTATTGTCCAAAACATTACAAAGAGTCAACAATTGGTTATGGTTGTAAATATTATTCAACCTTTGCTTACCAATTCCAATTCTAATGAGGATCTTATTGTTCAGACGTAGGCACTTGGATTAAGCAGAATGTTTGAAAGATGAAAGGTCTTGTGGGAGTGTTGTAAAGGGGAATCTTGGAAGTGGGTTTGGCTCGCGTCGGGCCGATTTAAGGGTTACAAAGAAGAATAATAAATAACACTACTTGGGTTTGTTTTGATTGCGGGTATAGTGATGGATAGTGGTTTTATGAGAATTTTTAAGTTGATGTTTAAGAGGATTAATTATTTTTCCGTATAAAATAATAAGGGTATGGTTTCAAGATATAGGGTTGTGTACACAATAATTGTGAGGAATGTCATTTGAACTCGAGTGATTGATCCTAAGGTATCACAACCTTATTAATGAATACCAATGTCAATAGGTTTTAAATCATACACGTTTTCAATTTGAATCAAATGACTTATATTTTTGTAAATTCACAAGTGATTTTCTCCAAGATGATCCATCAAATCATTATTTTTATAAGTATATAAAATAGTATATACGTCGATTAATAGTATTTAACTATTCACTTATGTCTAAATTTCTCTTTATACCATCTCATTTACAGAGAATTATCTAGAAAATAATTTAGGCCGCCGCATCGTACGGTTTTCACCAAGTAATGAAAGATTTTTGGTTCAAATCTTACATGTGAGATAAAAATTGAGTCTCATTTTAGCTTTTTATCATTTGTGATGAATTTTTTCCATCGAGTGATATATCCAGTATTCAAGGAATAAATATAATCGGCAGATCAATAACTCGTAATGATCCAACTAGTCGTTGAAATGAAAAATAAAACATTAGAATGGAAAATTAAACATGTTATGCATCTACATAATCATACAGCTTTATTTAACTGAGATATAATGTAAGGGAGATGCATTATCTTATTCCCCGTGTCACATCATCATACCTACACGCGAAGCATTTCACAATCGCCCGATCTATTTATTTAAATCTATATAAATCTATATGCTTTTTTGTTTAATCATTAGTGGACCTATATATGCATTAGGAAAACATTAGTTCTTGGCCGGAGCTGCTCAATGCCTCCATACCTACTTCCTTCTTTTAGCATATACGAGTAATAGTAAAATCACGTTAATAAAAAAAAATGATTTTATACAAGAAAATGCTATATAAAATGTTAAATTTTGTAGTTAATATCCATAAAATATATATATATATATACTTTTTATATCAAAAGTTCCTTTCGAATTTTACGATAAATATACATTATTTTATGGATTTAAATTACATCTGTTAAGGTTGTATTTAACAAAGCCCTTTATTTAAGGTATATTATAATATGCTTTACAATTCAATAAAATTAATATGAAAATAAGAGGAAAATACTAATTAAATTTTTTAGCGAAAACTTCTAAATAACATGCCCCAACTACAGGTGAGAACCTAGCTACTCAACTAAGGATAGTTGGTTTTTTTTTTTTTTAACGTTCGTGTCACGGGACGACTAGCCGTTACATTCATATGGGCAGATAGTCACTACTGACCGATCCACGAAGTCAGGGACCACAAGGGAGGAAAAACCCACCAATTTAACCGCTACAGAAGACACAACGTTAAATTGGAGGTAAAACCTCGCCTGTTCAGACTCAAACCCTGGTCTTCCAGGATACAAGACATCATTGCAGGACTTCGGAATGCCGCTAAGGTTTTAACTCATTAGTAGCTGGTTCTTTTATTCTAGCCTCATTAGACCTTTGCCAGGTAAGCATCTCAAGAAAAAAATCTCACAAACGCACTTATAATGTGATTAACGAGGATTAATTACTCACCCTACAGATAACCATTAATAACTCAATTTGATTTGTTTAAAGAATAGACTCAATTTGTTTTGTTCATATATACAACTTCAATTTCAAAATAGATTATATTAAAAAACCACTAAAAGCAAGATCTCTAAATAAGATAAGGATTAATTTTAAACGGGACGTTTAAATTTAGATATTAATTATGCATATTTTCATAATTAGTGTGATAAAAGAAATATTTAAATGATAGTTAAAATTATTGGGGTCTTAAACCAGTGATCAAAATGTTTTCGTCTAAGGGGTTTCATCTTGAGGTTATGATTTTAAATCCTGTTAAAGACATTTTAAGAGTGGGACTTTATAATAGACATCTAAGACATGGAGTAACAAACCTTATACCATTTTTTAAGGGTGTTGTCAATTATTCTGAGAAAACCCGAATGAAATTAAAAACCAACCATTTTCAAAAAAAAAAAAAAGAAAAAGAAAAAAAAGAAGAAATATAACCTGGAAAACCATGGAAGTCTCAACAATCTCCCAATAGATATAAAAGAGCAACCTAAATTCTTTTATAAAAAAATCACAACCCTTGGATGAAAAAAAGATTGAATTAGAACCTTTGATTGCTTTGTTGACATAATTTTCCTTTTTTAGATTTTTACTAAATGACATTTATCATTTTAATTAATTACATACCTTATAAAAAAGATGATAAATAATTAAAACAATAAATTTGAGTTGTCATTTAACTTTGTGAAAAAGCAATTTAGGGATCAGGTAATAAAAATTGTATGTCGACGTCTTTATTTGAGATTAATTGAATAATTACTTTAATTTTGAGATTTGTTAAATTATATATAAGTACAATGGATAATGTTATAGGAGGTCACCTATTTATCTAACTTTTTGTTTTTTTGGGTCATCTGTTTAATAAAACTTTCTTAAAGGCCATCAAAATTTTTATTATGTATCATTTTTATCAATGTTGACTGAAAATTACATCAAAGTTTTGTCAAATTATACAAGTTTCTCTACTTGTAAACAATTTAAAATCTTAAAATACTCAACTACATAGTTTTCACCATTATTAAAATAATAAACGAGAAGAGGTTCGCTAATGAAAAGATTAATATGGAGAAGATTTTTTTCAATCAAACAGGGCACCAGGCTTGTTAATGAAAAGCTTAATATCGAGAAGATTTTTCAAAAAATTAAGGCAATAGGCTTATTGTAGCATAAAAATTGGTGTAAATTCAATATATTGTAATTTTGTTGTTGTATAGTTAGCCCCTCCACTGATTTGGTGGTAGTCAAGGGCTATTGTGAATAAAAGTAACTTTCTATTAAAAAAAAACTATTTATAATTTTACATTGTCATAAATATAGCAAAATTATCTTATTAAAAATCTATAACAAACAATTTTCAAAAAATAATATATTTTCTACATGATTATCTATACTTAACTTTACATTATCATCATCATCATACAAAGATATAACATACATATCATACTAAGCGTCGTAAAAAGGTCGATACAAAACATTTTTTCGAGTAATAATATCAATAAATTTCAACATATTTTTCTATAACTACTAATTT